>NC_071614.1:18358098-18570598 GCF_014839835.1 Dryobates pubescens | reverse complement strand
GTACATTGTTCATATAGTAGGTTGATATAAGGTTGGGTAAAGACACCTGAGTTTCTCACACTGTTGCAGACCATTTCTTCTTGTGCTTGCTCTTGGTGATATAAACACTGAAAATATAATGTTAATATTGCTTAGTGGTTTATTTTGCTATCTTGAATTTAAGATCTAGTACCACTGAGGAGGTTCTGTCACACAGTCCATTGGTAACAATGATTCCTTGACCACAGTGGAAAATCCCCTGAAATTTATGGCCATGAATACATGGAATTATGTGTGTCCTCAGGTAGGAGGAAGGAATAGAATAGAGTAGAATAGAATAGAATAGAATAGAATAGAATAGAATAGAATAGAATAGAATAGAATAGAATAGGAGTTGAATTGAATTGAATTGAATTGAATTGAATTGACCAGGTTGGAAAAGACCTTTGAGATCATTGAGTCCAACCTATCATGCAACACTATCTAATCAACTAAACCATGGCAACAAGTGCCCCATCCAGTCTCTTCCTAAACACCTCCAGTGATGGTGACTCCACCACCTCCCTGGGCAGCCCATTCCAATGGCCAATCACTCTTTCTATGAAGAGCTTCTTCCTAAAATCATGCAGTGGATTTGGTACAGGATACTTCTGGAATCCCTTCCAGACTTTCAGAGACCTTTCTTACCTGCTCAAGAAAATCACTTTAGCTTCTCTATACCACATTTTCCCTATCTGTAAATATTTGGGGTAATTCACATATTATTAGGTTTCCAAAAGCTAGGCACTCAGTGTGAAAACTCCAAAAGGATTTCTAGACACTTCATGGGTAACTTAGCCCACTTATTTTAAATATCTCTTGGAATATGATAGTTGTCTAAATCTTACATTGAGGAGCACAAGCCCTGTGAGGAGAGGCTGAGTGAGGTAGGGTTGCTTAGTCTGGAGAAGAGGAGGCTCAGGGGAGACCTTATTGCTGTCTACAGCTACCTGAAGGGAGGTTGTAGCCAGGTGGGGACTGGTCTCTTTTCTCAGGCAACCAGCACCAGAACAAGAGGACACAGTCTCAAGCAGTGCCAGGTGAGGTTTAGGCTGGATGTTAGGAAGAAGTTCTTCATAGAAAGAGAGATTGGCCATTGGAATGGGTTGCCCAGGGAGGTGGTGGAGTCATCATTACTGGAGGTGTTTAGGAAGAGACTGAATGGGGCACTTGGTGCCATGGTTTTAGTTCATCAGGCAAGCAGTACCAGAACAAGAGGACACAGTCTCAGGCTGCGCCAGGGGAGGTTCAGGCTGGATGTTAGAAAAAAGTTCTATACAGAAAGAGTGATTGCCCATTGGAATGTGCTGCCCAGGGAGGTGGTGGAGTCGCCATCACTGGAGGTTTTCAGGAGAAGACTTGATGGGGTGCTTGGTGACGTGGGTTAGTTGTTTGGGTGGTGTTGGATTGGTTGATGGGTTGGACGCGGTGATCTTGAAGGTCTCTTCCAACCTGGTTTATTCTATGTATTCTACGTATTCTCTGTATTCTATGTATAGGTTTGACTCGATGACCTCAAAGGTCTTTTCCAACCTGGTCTGGTCTATTCTATTTCTCTTCTCTTCTCTTCTCTTCTCTTCTCTTCTCTTCTCTTCTCTTCTCTTCTCTTCTCTTCTCTTCTCTTCTCTTCTCTTCTCTTCTCTTCTCTTCTCTTCTCTTCTCTTCTCTTCTCTTCTCTTCTCTTCTCTTCTCTTCTCTTCTCTTCTCTTCTCTTCTCTCAGCTGCTCTGAAACATACCCTTGCTGTGTTTGAGCTGGAAATACAATACATCATTTCCCCCCTTCTGAAATAAAAGAAAAAAAAAAGTCATTATGAGGATGCAAATAATTTATCCTTTGCATGCTTTTAATGTACTTCCCTTTTTCTCCAAGGAGCAAAGACACTGTCACTTTACAGTTCTATCTTAAACTGCTGAATATTACTACAGAGTTAGTCCATTGTTTTGGGATGTTGATTCTTCCATCCCAGTGACAATCCATCCTAGTCTAGCTGGGATGAAGCAACTTGACAGGAAACTGTGTTAGAAAGACCTTTTCCATAAAGCAACACTAAACACAATGTTGGATTCAGTTCTCTAAAATGAGGGATTTAGTGCCATTTCAAGTGCCCCAGGACATTTAACACAGCCCCATGATGCTGGCAGATGTTACAGAGAATCCACTAAAGACTGGAGAGTAGCTGAAAGTGAAGTTGTGTAACTTAGGGTGCCTTAAATGGGAGTAGAAACTAATGTTTAGGCAAATGAATCAAGCTGCTGTAGAACAGCATTCAATCTTCTTAAAGTCTAATAGCACTTCAGATTCTGTGAAACATTTTATTTGACCTCCAGCTGCTGTTCTAGGAAGGGGCTAATCTCTTACACATCCTTTGGCTTCATGCTGACTTGGATACTCAGAGCTAGTCTTATCCATCTCTAATATGTATAGCATAGCAGTTTACATCTCACAGAATCTTAGAATAATAGAATGTTTTGGTTTAGAAGGGACCTTTAAAGGCCATCTAGTCCACTGCCCTGCAGGGACATCTTCAACTAGATCAGGTTTCTCAGAGCCTCATCCAACCCAGCTTTGAGTATTTCCAGGGATGGGGCTTCTGCCACTCCTCTAAGAAATCTGTGTCAGTGTTTCACCAACCTTATTGCAAAAAAATGTCTTCCTTATGAAATCATAGAATCATAAATGTAGGAAAAGACCTTTAATCTAGTTTAAACCCATTCACCTTTTGTCCTGTCACAACAGGTTCTGCTAGGTAAACTCTCCACATCTTTCTTACAGGCTCCTTTATCCATCTGAGATGGATGTCCACATTCTTTTTATAACTGAGAGAGTGAAACTTATACCTAATATTTTAAGTTTCAGCATTGGATGAAACTTTTCCTCCATTATTTCCTCATTTTAAATAACCAAAAGAAGTTGTTTCTTCAGCTGATATATGCTGGTTTCTTACCAGTTACTCCTATAATTCTGTCCAGATTCCAGTATTCTTCCATATGTGAATTTCCTGACTTTCAATAGAAAGAGTGCCACTAATCAAAATAATTATTACAACCTAAGATCACAGGATGTCAGAGGTCGGAAGAGGCCCAAAGAGATCATTGAGTCCAACCCCCCTGCCAGAGCAGGACCATACAATCTATCTCAGGTCACAGAGGAACACATCCAGATGGGTCCTGAAAGTCTCTAGAGAAGGAGACTCCACAACCTCTCTGGGTAGCCTGTTCCAGTGCTCTGTGACCCTTACAGTAAGGAAGTTCTCCCTTGTGTTGAAGTGGAACCTCCTGTGCTGCAGCTTCTGTCCATTGCTCCTTGTCCTATCACAGGGTGCAAGTGAGCAGAGCCTGTTCCCTCCCTCCCGAGCCCCAGACCTCAGATATTATAAACATTGATTAAATCCCCTCTAAGTCTTCTCTTTTCCAGACTATAAAGGCCCAGGTCCCTCAGCCTCTCCTCATAGGGCAGTGCTCCAGTCCCCTAATCATCTTTGTAGCCCTTTAGAATCTTTCAAAGTTTAATTTCCAGGATAGGATAGAATAGAATAGAATAGAATAGAATAGAATAGAATAGAATAGAATAGAATAGAATTAACCAGGTTGGAAGAGACCTTTGAGATTATCAAGTCCAACCTATCATGCAACACTATCTGAGCAACTAAACCATGGCACCAAGCACCCCACCCAGTCTCTTCCTAAACACCTCCAGTGATGGTGACTCCACTACCTCCCTGGGCAGCACATTCCAATGACCAATCACTCTTTCTATGAATAACTTTTTCCTAACCTCCAGGCTAAACCTCCCCTGGTGCAGCTTGAGACTGTAAGATAAGACTCTGAGGTCACTTTGTCCAAAAAGACAAATAAAAAAACCTTTGAGAAAATAAAGTCACTGTGGCTTTAGATATTTTTAGATGCTCTGTTGAAGTCACACCTCCATGTTAAATGTACATAACTCAAGGTATTCCTTAGTTCTCCCTGCAGAAGGGAATTTTGAATCCAAACCCCATCCAGTGCTATCTCTTATTCCATCAGAGCAACATCCTGACATGTCACCAGTATAACAACTGATACAATTTTGATTTCAACACAATGTGGTGCCTGGGAGCAGCTTTTATTGTGGGAAGTGGGTTCAGAAGGTAGTAATTGTTGTATGCATGGCATGCCAACCTGATCAATAGACTGCTGAAGCATGTGTGGCCTGCTCTGCCCAGCCCCACCATTTGCAACCTAATTAGCAGCTGCTCAGAGATGGGAAACAGGTGCAGATCCGGGCCCAGGCCAGGGAAGTCTGCCTATAATTAACAAGGAAAAAAGGGTCAGATATTGGGAAGAATATCAAATCTTGGTCCACTGGGGCTATCACGCTGGCCTCAAAGGCATAGTCACCTGAGATCTTAGGGATGCTAATGTAAATTATGCAAGCTTTCAAACAACATGGCTGCATAATCAGCTGGCAGGGAAGAAATGACTGGCTGGGTTTGTGTGGTTTAGTCTGAGTGGTTAAAAAAAGGGAAAAGAAAGGAGTTCAGTGTTCTTACTGTGTTGTTTTTTGTTTTGTTTTGTTTTGCAAATAACAGTGGTTTACTGTTGAATAAACAGGGGAGAGAATGCCTGACTTGCCTACTGGCAGTAGTAAAATGCAGGAATATTATTTAGCTCTGGGATTTTATTTAATCATCTGACAGAATGAACACTTGCATATTCAGGAAAATTGATTCTGAAGTAACAAGGACAACCCAGATTATCACTTTCATGGGCACCTTTTACATTGGAAGCTGGAGCCTGCTATCATCACTAATTTCCTGGTTATTTTTTGTATAATATGTGAAGAACCAAATTACTTCTTAGGGATAATAAAGTGAAGGTGATTGATGAGTGCTTGATTTTGGCTGTGGTGATGGTACCCAGGGCATCACCTGTGGTTCCAGACCTCACTGGGTTATGTAAAATATTTACAAGAGAGAAAAAGGAGGGCTTTTTGCATCAGTGGAAAAAGGTAGGAGAATGGAATGGAATGGAATGGAATGGAATGGAATGGAATAGAATAGAATAGAGCAGGTTGGAAGAGACCTTCAAGATCATTGCATCCAACCCATCATCCGACACCATCTAATCAACTAAACCATGGCACCAAGCACCCCATCCAGTCTCTTCCTAAACACTTCCAGTGGTAGTGACTCCAAATACCCCAAGGTAGTTAAATATATTATTGACAGAACTTTCTGGAAGCCAACAGGTACTTCAAAGGAAGGACTGTTTCCTCATGAGGTAAGGCATAATCCTTCAGTCTGCCCTTTGAAGCTGATCTGATTAACTTCAATTCTATAGCAGAATAAAGGCCAATCACATACATTTATACTAATGTGGTCATTATAGTATATATCTAATTAAGATGTTATTACTATGTCATTATGTACAAACACACAGAGATCAGGACCATCTTTAAGATGGTGGGGTACAGAGAAACAAAATGAGGAAGAGGAAAGAAGGTAAAGGACTTCTTAGCCTTTTCCATTGTAAGCCCTACGAGGAGAGGCTGAGGGAGCTGGGGTTGCTTAGCCTGGAGAAGAGGAGACTCAGGGGTGACCTTATTACTCTCTACAACTACCTGAAGGGAGGTTGTAGACAGACAGATGTTGGTCTCTTCTCCCAGGCAAGCAGTACCAGAACAAGAGGACACAGTCTCAGGCTGCGCCAGGGGAGGTTCAGGCTGGATGTTAGAAAAAAGTTCTATACAGAAAGAGTGATTGCCCATTGGAATGGGCTGCCTGGGGAGGTGGTGGAGTCGCCATCACTGGAGGTTTTTAGGAGAAGACTTGACAGGGTGCTTGGTGCTGTGGGTTAGTTGCTTGGGCGGTGTTGGATTGGTGATGGGTTGGACGCGATGATCTTGAAGGTCTCTTCCAACCTGGTTTATTCTATGTATTCTATGTATTCTATGTATTCTATTCTAAAACTTCTGCTCATGTCTTCTTCAAATGTATACATTCAGCAAAAGAGCAGCCAGAGAGAAATATTTACACCTCTTTGACAATAATCTTTGTGTAATAGGGTCTTTTCCCTTCCTCCTAGCAGCTTGGGGTTTTTTTTACCTAAAAATATATTTACTTTATCTAATGTCTCAAAACCACCTGAGAACTGAAATTAAATGTGCAGTGAAGAGGGAGGAGCCTTTTTCTTTTCCACCAAATTCCTTTTATTTGGTGGTGGTGGTAATAATACCCTGTTGTGAGCAGAAGGATTTTATAGCTAGAAAAGCTGTGAAGTCATGCTACCTACTTAGATGTTTTGGATTTCAGTTCTTTTCTTGGTCAAAGGTCCAGCCCTCAAACATTTGCCGGATTCTGACTTCTCGCTCTGCTTTAACATGGGGTTGTTCAAGAAGGGATTGGACATGGCACTCGGTGCCATGGTTTAGTCATGAGGTCTGTGGTGACAGGTTGGACTTGATGATCTTTGAGGTCTCTTCCAGCCTTGGTGATTCTGTGATTCTGTGAAGTATTTCTGAGAATGATTATTATTCAGTATTATTTGCATCCTGGCAGAATGGAACAACAGAAATAATGAAAACAGCCAAAGTTTTTGGAAGAGAGAGGATGCTCCTGTGTTTTCAAGGCTAAGTAGGCTTGAATGATTCTCAAAGCAAATATATTTCTAGGATCTGCAGGTTACTGTGGGAAATGACCTCATGGGGCATGCAGGAGATAATTAGCTGACCTGCCTCTGCAGTAGACACCTGGTGAGAGGAATAGAATAGAATAGAATAGAATAGAATAGAATAGAATAGAATAGAATAGAATAGAATAGAATAGAATAGAATAGACCAGGTTGGAAGAGACCTTCAAGATCATCATGTCCAACCTATCATCCAACACCACCTAATCAACTAAACCATGCAACCAAGTGACACTAAGTGCCTCATCCAGTATCCTCCTAAACACCTCCAATGATGGTGACTCCACCACCTCCCCAGGGAGCACATTCCAATGGGCAATCACTCTCTTTGTGTCGAATTTCTTCCTAACATCCAGTCTGAGAACCACAAAGAGAGCTGAAAGTCAAAGAGCCTTTGAGGCTGAGCAACATATCCATAGCCACACAATAAGGTACTGGAAATCTGCCCATGTCCTGTAAGGAGAGCTGGAACAAGACTTCTGGAGGGACCTGGGAGTTTATGACCCTGATTTTTTTGTGCATTTTATTAGCTGTAAAAGTGATGACTGTAAAAAATGATTTATGGCAGAGATTTGGAGCACATGTGGCCAAGCAGACCTGCTCTGCCAAAGGGGTACCACTGTACATATTAGGATGCACATCCTGCCCTTCTGGTTTGTGTTTCAAAAACTTCAGTGGAACTGACCTGCTTCTTCAAAATCTTTTAGTTCTGGTGAATCTGGAGGGAAACTCTTTTACCTGGAAATTATGAACTGGTTCTACTCAGTCTAGACCAAAGAAACAATGAAAGGACAAGGGTAAGGGGATATTTTTAGCTTTGATCAATGGCCAGGGAATTGAGCCACAGTGGATTTAAAGCACTTATGTGTCCCTTGTGCATGTGATCATGCAAGAAGTTGAGACTGAGCTGGAAATGTATGCCAGGGCTCAAGCATACTTTTCCCCTTCCATTAAAGGCACAATCCATGTAGCTCTAGCTTAAAAGCAAAAAGCAGCAAACAAAATGTTGCTAGGTTTTGATTCAGTCACATTGTGACCATAGTTGAGGCAAGTTTTCTTTGTGCTTTTAAGAGCTAAACAACAGATATTAGAGTTCGGGGGGGTGGGGGATTACAGTATTTAATTCACATTTTATTTATTTTTCTTATTTTAAGAAGAAATCTAGGGGTAAATTTGCAGAATTGCCTTATTTTTGCACATTGGTCTTATGATTACACACATAGCTCCAGAAAACAATTTGGAATAAATGGCCAGATTTTTCATACTCATTTGCCCAATCTTGTCTGTGGTACTTTTGGTGAGGGGCTTTGGAGCACAGCCCTGTGAGGAGAGGCTGAGGGAGCTGGGATTACTTAGCCTGGAGAAGAGGAGGCTCAGGGGAGACCTTATTGCTGTCTACAGCTACCTGAAGGGAGGTTGTAGCCAGGTGGGGGTTGGTCTCTTCTCCCAGGCACCCAGTACCAGAACAAGAGCACACAGTCTCAAGTTTTGCCAGGGGAGGTTTAGGCTGGATGTTAGGAAGAAATTCTTCATAGAAAGAGTTACTGGCCATTGGAATGTGCTGCCCAGGGAGGTGGTGGAGTTGCCATCACTGGAGGTGTTTAGGAAGAGACTGGATGGGGTGCTTGGTGCCATGGTTTAGTTGATTAGATGGTGTTGGGTGATAGGTTGGACTCAATGATCTCGAGGTCTTTTCCAACCTGATTAATTCTATATTTTATATTCTATGCAGAGTATTGCAGGGTAGTGATGCTGCTTAGGAAGCCTGAATGTATCTACATTTTTTTTCTCCTTAAAATAAATCTCTTTTAAAAATTTCTCTTTCTTGTCCTCATAGCAGCAATGGCAGGAGCTATGTTGTACCTCTCAGTGGCCCAGACTCCAGTATAACACACAATGTCTGACAAGGCCCCACAAAGTACAATACAAAACCTCCATATCATGCTGCAGAAATGAAAGCAGTATAAAGTTTCTTCAGTATCAATAACTTCTGCTTCTTGAGTCTTCTGAGGGAAATGGTTTCAAGAAAAAGAGCAGGAACTTTATGTCTGGAGATAATTTGGGGATGGGAAGTGTGACTGTCACATGGATTTGACAGCCTGAATTCCCAAGGCAGGGCTTTTTGATTATGCTTGTTCAAAAATCTCAGAGCTGATTCTAAAGAGACACCCTTTATATCTAACATCCAAAGTAAAGGAAATATTTATATATTCTGCATATGTGACGTTACACACACACACACACACCCCTTTTCAAATCCCTGGGGATTTAGAGTGATTAATTAATCATTACAGTGTCCCTGGGACAGGAATGTTATCTACAGTTTAGAAGCAGTGAAATGGATGAGAACAGTTCTGGTGATTTATTCAGAGAGTATGGAGCCAGCAGAGTAAATCAACTAATTATGACTCATTTCTAACTCTTGCATGGTCTGCAATATTTCTGTAGGATGTTCAAGTGGAATATTGGAACCCTGCACAGAAACACACCTCAAATTTGTGATAATTCATGTGGAATTGACCTCTCTATATAAAAACTCCTGGCTGCTCTAGAATAGAATAGAATAGAATAGACCAGGTTGGAAGAGACCTTCCAGATCATCACATCCAACCCATCATCCGACACCATCTAATCAACTAAACCATGGCACCAAGCACCCTATCAAGTCTCCTTCTAAACACCTCCAGTGATGGCGACTCCACGACCTCCCTGGGCAGCACATTCCAATGGGCAATCTCTCTGTCTATGATGAATTTCTTCCTAACATCCAGTCTAAACCTCCCCTGGTGCAGCTTGAGACTGTGTTCTCTTGTTCTGGTGCTGGTTGCCTGGGAGAAGAGACCAACCCCCACCTGGCTACCACCTCCCTTCAGGTAGTTGTAGACAGCAATAAGGTCTCCTCTGAGCCTCCTCTTCTCCATGCTAAGCAACTCCAGCTCCCTCAGCCTCTCCTCATACGGCTGTGCTCCAAACTCCTCCCCAGCTTTGTTGCCCTTCTCTGGCACATTTGTAGCACAAACTCAATTGCAGAATAAAAAGAAACACTTCAGCATTTACTATTAGGTCATAAGTATAACTATACATTTCTGTGTGCCAGTGGATATGTAACACATAGATAATGATTTGTTGGTCTGATGAAAGATATGGCCACCCCTTGCTGGCATTATTAAATTTCTATCCTTAGAGCATCACAGCTAAACTGACAAGGCTCTCATAACATTAGGCAGAAAAAAAGTGATCATTGGAGGAGTTGTGATGATCAAAAGAGATAAGGAGGTGAATGTGAAGATACTGAAGGTAACTGTCTAAAACAATCCTCTATTGCTACAGAATATAGCTCCTGTTTATTAGGAGCAGAGATTTTCAGCAGTGTCTTACTCACCAAAGGGCTTTCTTTCCTGAAAGTGTATCTCTACTTGTTTTCTTCATTTCCCTCCCTGCCACTGTCATTAACCCTGTCTAGTCACCATTACAAGCACCAGACAAGGCAATCCACTGCTGAGGCGCTAAATTATTGCCAACCCATTTGTACCATCTGCTGCACGAGCGTCTGTTGATGGAAGGGGTGGTGGGGCACCTGGTGACCATGATGTCAAAACAACATTTGTAAGGGAGACAGGGAACAGCAAAAAAGGACTACATAAACAAAACATTAAAGCAAAGGAGAACCTGAGTTTAGCAGAGACTCCCAAGCAAGCAAAACTGCTGCTTGACTGTTTTGAGAATCCCAGCTGCACACATTGTGATGGCCTTCTCAGAAGTGGGATCAAAGCTGCATTTTCCTGCTTATAGGTTGCAGAATTGAGGCTGTAGCTTTGCTGCTGCAGGAAACCACAGCAAAAACAAAAGAGGGGAAACAAAGAAATAAGGAAGGGAGCTGTGGAGTGTCACACTTGTTCAGCATCTGAGTGGAGGAATGGGGAAAGAACAAGCTTTGCCTGGTAGTACTTTGGGAGGAGTTTCTACTCTCTACTTCAGAGGCAGGTTGTGTTTCTAGGGCTTGGTGTAGAAATTAGAGATGCTTTTCCAGCTGTTAGCTTTTTTCCTGCTTACATAAAATAATGTTGCACCTCCACCCACCTCCCCCCCCCAATGCAATAAAGCACAAAAAGCTCATCCCAAAGTCTGTCTGATTCTACCCTTACTGAATATTCTTTCCTTGTGCTTCTGCCTGTGCATTAGGCTGTGCTAAGCTCCTAAACTTAAACATCCTTCCATCTCTAGAAAAGCCAGAGATTTTTCATTTACCAGGAATTGTGACTGAATTAATCTCTAATTATAAGTATTTGCAACCATTCTCACTGTACCTCTTAGTTACTTACTCATTATTTCTCTCCAGAAAACTTCATCTCTCTCATATCAGGTTCCTCCAGCATTTCTGCCTGACATAGGATAGGATGGGATAGGATGGGATGGGATAGGGTAGGATAGGATAGGATAGGATAAGATGGGATGGGATGGAATGGAATAGAATAGAATAGAATAGAATAGAATAGAATAGAATAGAATAGAATAGAATAGAATAGAATAGAATAGAATAGAATAGAATAGAATAGAATTAACCAGGTTGGGAAAGACCTTCGAGATCATCGGGTCCCACCTATCACCCAACACCATTTAATCAATTAAGCCATGGCAACAAGCACCCCATCCAGTCTCTATCACTGAATGTAGTTGATTTTTCAATGACTCTAGAAGTTGTTTTAAAATAATTTGGCACAAACTCCACATGGAGTTTATGTGAGGGACTTTTTTGGATGTCAGGTAATGATAGGACTAGGGGTAATAGAACAAAAATAGAAATGGGTAGATTCAGATTGGATGTTAGGAAGAAGTTCTTCACCATGAGGGTGCTAAGACACTGGAACAGGTTGCCCAGGGATGTGGTGGAAGCCTCATCCCTGCACAGTTTTAAAGCCAGGCTGGATGTGGCTGTGAGCAACCTGGTCTAATGTGAGGTGTCCCTGCCCATGGCAGGGTGGTTGGGACTGGATGATCCTTCTAACCTTAAGAATTCTATGATTCTATGATATGGGTGCATGTTCTTTTCCTGTTTCTCTAGTGAACTATTTCTCATGTGGTGTCTGTCTGAAATGCCAAGGATTTGTAGCACAAACTTTAAGTTGATTTGGTTTGGTTTCTCAAGCTGCACCAGGGGAGTTTAATTTGGATGTTAGGAAGAAGTTCTTCACAGCAAGAGAGATTGGCCATTGGAATGTGCTGCCTAGGGAGGTGGTGGAGTCACCATCCTTGGAGGTGTTTAGGAAGAGACTGGATGAGGCACTTAGTGCCATGGTTTAGTAGATGAGATAGTGTTGAGTGATAGAATGGACTCAGTGTTCTCAGAGGTCTCTTCCAACCTGGTCAATTCAATTCAATTCAATTCAATTCAATTCAATTCAATTCAATTCAATTCAATTCAATTCAATTCTATTCTATTCTATTCTATTCTATTGGTGAGGTTCATTACTGGAAACAAATGTTGTACAATAAATGAACACACCACAAATTTCAGATGTTGAATGTTATTTAGTGGACTTCAATGCCTGTTTGTACTTATTGACACCCAAGAATTCAAAGGTGTTTGGTTTATCTTGTCTAATTTGCTTCCTCAAAAGTATTTTTCCCCTTCTGCTCCTTTCCAAGCGATATTCAGAACACAAACAACAAATACAGACATACTACTTATTGAAAGCATGGTTGTCTTTGTTTTCAGTTCTGCTCCACATGCTCAGTTGTAATAATGATTTGCATGTGAATGCCTAAGATACTGCACAAGAACTGAGTAACACAGATCCTCACACTCTGAGTAAGAAAACAAAGATCCTAATATGAGGTGAAATGACATAGAAGGTATTCATCCCTCCTGCAGGAAGGAGAGTTTCTCCACCAGTGCAGATAGTTGAAGGACTCAAGATTTGCAGTTCCCATGAGACAGGGTACCAGGTTTCTTTTGCCTATAATGGTGTCTTGAAAGTCTCTACCAATATTTACTCTATTGTGGTCTTTTAACGTTTTTAATGTGAATATTTGTAGTTGTTGGATCAGTTTCAGAAATCTTCCAGGATCAGTTGCCCCTTTTGCCTTCAGTTTAATGGAATCTTTCCAATCTTTTCAGACTTTCCTCATTATTTCATTTTCTATATCTCTAAGGATCTCTTTTACTTCCCTCTAGACTGACTTGCTACCTTCACTGACATATATTTTCCATCCAATGCCTCAGTAAGACAGTGAAATTATTTGACTTTTAGCTATCTTGTTTATACCTCCTAGCCTGACAGTTGACTCAGAAACAGACTGACAGAGATGAGTTACTGTTGCTGCAGTATGTAGGTATTTTTGGAGAAGTGCTGACTACTCAAACTTCTCCCATTCTGTGCCAGTGCAATTCACTTCTACTGTGTCACTGTAGGACTTTACACTTGGACTGCAAATCTGTTTGTGATGACTGTGACTTTTGGATAACAGATCAAGGAAGGTTCTCCTCTCCCCACTGCTCTGCCCCAGTGAGGCCACATCTGGCTCTCCATTTTGAAACTGAAGTCCCTATTTGCAACATTAAACCATGACTGATTCACTTCATGTCCCTATCCTATCATGTTCAAGATCTTGCACTACTGGAGCTAGTCCTTGTCCATTAAGGTATCTGTGCTGCTCCAGATATTGCAGTACAGCCTGTGTCAGCTCTAATTAGATTGATGGAAAACTCAAATGAGAATGTAGAATATAGCATAGCATAGCATAGCATAGAATAGAATAGAATAGACCAGGTTGGAAAAGACCTTCAAGATCATGAAGCCCAACCTATCACCCAACACCATCTCATCAACTAAATCATGACACCACGTGCCTCACCCAGTCTCCTCTTAAACACCTCCAGTGATGAGGACTCCACCACCTCCCTGGGCAGCACATTCCAATGGCCAATCACTCTCTCTATGAAGAACTTCTTCCTAACATGCAGCCTAAACCTCCCCTGGCACAGCTTGAGACTGTGTCCTCTTGTTCTGGTGCTGGTTGCCTGGGAGAAGACACCAACCCCCACCTGGCTACAACCTCCCTCCAGGGACTTGTAGAGAGCAATAAGGTCTCCCCTGAGCCTCCTCTTCTCCAGTGTAGCAGTGGGTTACACTCCATCACATAGGTTAGGAAAGATCTACATTATCTGAAGGAGCCCTTTGGTCTTTATTGCTGCTTCTAAACTTTTCTACTATGTGTACACAACTGGGACTTACCATTACTTGAACCAGGAATCCGAGTATACTTCTGTGACATATCCTAGATGATTTTCCATTAGAGGAGTGTTGCAAAATGATCCTCCATTACATTTTACCCTGAGCTGACCTTAGCACCTTTCAATGCAGGATTATGAAACTGGAGAGAAATTACATCAAATGCATATTTCCTGGAGGAAAATTCACTTTCTCTGGCTGAATTTCCTTCTGCTGATTTGTTATAATAACCTAGAATCTGCAAAAATAGGAGCTCCTGAACCATTATGGAATGAATTTATCATTAGAGGTGGAACCATACTACAATTGAAAAAAAAAAGGGACAAATCATAGTATCATAGTATCAGTCAGGGTTGGAAGGGACCACAAAGATCATCTAGTTCCAACCCCCCTCCCATGGGCAGGGACACCCCACACTAGATCAGCCTGGCCAGAGCCTCATCCAGCCTGGGCTTAAACATCTCCAGGGATAGGGCCCCAACCAACTCCCTGGACAACCTATTCCAGGGCGTCACCACTCTCACAGTGAAGAACTTCCTCCTCACATCCAGCCTGAATCTCCCCACCTCCAGCTTCATTCCATTCCCCCTAGTTCTATCACTACTTGAGATCCTGAGAAGTCCCTCCCCAGCCTTCTTGTAGCCCCCTTCAGATACTGGAAGGCCACAATTAGGTCACCTCGGAGCCTTCTCTTCTCCAGACTGAACAGCCCCAACTCTTTCAGTCTGTACTCATAGGAGAGGTGCTCCAGCCCTCTGCTCATCCTTGTGGCCCTTCTCTGGACCCCTTCCAGCACCTCCAGATCCCTCTTGTAATAGGGGCTCCAGAACTGGAGGCAATACTCCAGGTGGGGTCTCACCAGAGCTGAGTAGAGGGGGAGAATCACCTCCGTTGACCTGCTGGCCACACTCCTCTTGCTGCAGCCCAGGATCTGATTGGCTTTCCGGGCTACAAGTGCAAATTGAAAGCTCATGTCAAGCTTCTCGTCCACCAGCACCCCCAAGTCTCTCTCCTCGGGGCTGCTTTCCAGCCAGTCCCTGCCCATGTTCATGTCAGAATTGAAAAGCTGTTAGGAATTAGTGAGAATTCAGCCATCAGACTGAGAGGGATTGCAATTGAAATTTCAGTGTGGTTGAGGGTTTTAACTCATTGATTGCCTTTACCAGGTAGGCTTTGGGGTATAGGGATACAGATGTGGAATGGACAGTTCGTTGTTGAAAGCGCATTTCCAACAGCTTGCAAAACCTGCTGTGTTTTGTTTGTTTCTTTGTTTTCTAAATGAAGGAGCAAAACAAAATTACTTGCAGAACTGGATTTTGAAAGCTTACTTTCTGATTGTGACTTGACTGTATTTATCTGAGATCAGAGTTTCCTAAGCTGCTTCTTTCTGTGTTCTTCAAAGAGTTACTTATTTTCTGTAATGCTGTTGTTGAGAAATTAATCCAAAGCAGACACAAGTTTTAGCTGATCCCATAATAACATTTTCTCCCAATCAGAAGGCACAATTTTGCAATCTCTCCAAATACAGCTAGACCCAGGCCTGAGGCAGAAGAAAACACATGAATAACAGTGATAGAATATGTTCAGATACTGATTTGCTGCCTTGGGAGAGTCCATAATGTTGCAGAGAAGGGAAAAAAAAAAGAAATTGACAACCTTATTTTATGAAGCAAAACAAGCATGCAGCTTTCTGAGAATAATGCAGAGCTGTCAAGCCTTTTTCTATATCTTTGAGGCTAGATACAAAATTAAGGGTCTGCCACACCTTGAGTACTGTGTCCAGTTCGGGGCCCCTCAATTTAAGAAGGACATTGAGGCTCTTGAACATGTCCAGAGAAGGGCAATGAGGCTGGGGAGAGGCCTCGAGCACAAGCCCTCTGAGGAGAGGCTGAGGGAGCTGGGGTTGCTTAGCCTGGAGAAGAGGAGGCTCAGGGGAGACCTCATTGCTGTCTACAACTACCTGCAGGGAGGTTGTAGCCAGGAGGGGTTTGGTCTCTTCTCCCAGGTAACCAGCACCAGAAAAAGAGGACACAGTCTCAAGCTGCACCAGGGGAAGTTTAGGCTGGATGTGAGGAGAAAGTTCTTCCCAGAGAGAGTTGTTAGCCATCAGAATGTGCTGCCCAGGGAGGTGGTGGAGTCACTGTCCCTGGCGGTGTTCAAGAGGGAATTGGACGTGGCACTTGGTGCTATGGTTTAGTAGTCATGAAGTGTTGGGTGACAGATTGGACTTGATGATCTTTGAGGTCTTTTCCAATCTTGTTGATTCTATGATTCTATGATTCTCTATCTACTGTTGTACACTGAGTAACTCTTCTTTTTTTCCTAGCTGTGTACCTCTCTATGTGCCTCCCTGCTAGTGTGATTTTCAGCCCTTCAGTGCTGGAGTTCATTTAGCTACCCCAGCATCTGTCCTCTGTTGAAATATGTGTGCCTCTAATTTGCCTACACAATGACCTACTTTAGTTTATTCTGGAAAAAAACCCTACTTTTTTGTTTCTCAAGCTGAGACATGGTGTGTTTCAGCTCTGTTTGTCAAATGGAGGTTGTTTCCCATCCAAGAGGGAGCTGTAAATTTAATCCAAGATTTACATACCCTGCACTGTGTGGTTGGCCTTTCACTCCTTATGGTAAAGTACCAATTAGCCACTGACTAGGAAAAGAATCTGAGGTCCAAATAATTATCTGTGAAAGCAGAAAACTTTATTCTAGTACTTGAGAACGTCTGAGAGGCAATTCCAATATTGGTTTATCCCTAGGTCATTCCTCTAATGTCTACAAGGGGGAAAAGTAATTCATCTGAGCATGAAATTCATAAAATGATAGCTGTCTTTATATCTGTGACAAATCTTTGTTGATTTCAGAGCATCTGGGTAACTTTGTCGTATAGCCAGCCACTCATGTAATCTGGAATATTGTCTTATTTTCATAATAGCAAAGTTTGCCTTAGGGTTTACTGTTAATTAATCATGTCCAAATATTAAGTGACATCCATTCTTGGGTGTGAGCAAAACTCCCCCCCAGGGCACCTCCTCAGTGGAAAATTTAGCATCTCCATTTAGAAAGTGAAAAGGATGAAATGCTCTAAGAATTAGGGCAGTTGTATACAAGGGGAAAAAAAAGCTCCAACACCCAACCATCACATTAGCTGAGGGAAGACAGGGAAAGACCAGTTGGCTCCTGGGAGCCAACTGAGGAGGAAGTCATCAGTTATGGCAGAGCTTGATTGCAAGAAGGCAAAAAGGAAGAAAACTAAGGAGTGGAGTGGAGTGGTGTGGAGTGGAGTGGAGTGGAATGGAATGGGATAGAATAGAATAGAATAGAATAGAATAGAATAGAATAGAATAGAAGTTGAATTGAGTTGAATTGAATTAACCAGGTTGGAAAAGACCTTTGAGATCATCGAGTCCAACCTATCACCCAACACCATTTAATCAACTAAACCATGGCACTAAGTGATTTGTTAGCCATTGGAATGTGCTGCCCTGGGAGGTGGTGGAGTCATCGTCCCTGGAGGTGCTCAAGAGGGGATTGGATGTGGCACTTGGTGCCATGGTTTAGTATTCGTGAGGTCTTGGGTGACAGGTTGGACTTGATGATCTTTGAGGTATTTTCCAATCTTATTGATTCTATGATTCTATGATAAGTGCCTCATCCAGTCTCTTCCTAAACACTTCCAGTGATGGTTTTATTTTTGGGTGGTAATTTCAACCCACCACACTTATACAGAAGATTATCAAATAGATCAAGGTCCCTACTGTAGCAGTATCAGAGCTGGAAAGAGTCACTGCTCCAAGGAGGTGGAAGAATTCTGAGCTTCTCAGAGATTTCTGATGAGTTAAAAAACAGTGTGGCTCATGGAAAGCTGTAGTAAAAAAGTAGAATCCATTCACTCACATGGTGTAAGATGCTCTGCAGAAGCATATGTTACTCCATGTTTCCTGCTTGAAAAGTTTGCTATTCAAGTCCATTTTACTTTGAGGCACAGATGGGTAGCAACTTGATTACATTTCCATAATTGGCTATTGAATGAGCCAGGAATAAAATGAGCATCACCATTTCCAGCTCTTGCTTGAAATTTTCCTTTCTTATATTTCCCAATGGTAATTACAGTAAGTTTGGGAGAATCTTCTTCTTCTTTTTTTTTTTTTTTTTTTTTTTTTTATTTTCTTAATTCTTAAAGCTATAGAGACAGTGCTTTGAGATCTTCTTGAATTTCTTTACTGACTGCAATGTTCTTGTTGAAATCATCCACTACTCATTGTGCCCCTGTACTCAGCACTGGTTAGGCCACACCTTTTTTACTGTGTCCAGTTCTGCTCCCCTCAATTTAAGAAGGACATTGAGACTCTTGAACATGTCCAGAGAAGAGCAATGAGGCTGGGGAGAAGCCTCGAGCACAAGCCCTATGAGGAGAGGCTGAGGGAGCTGGGGCTGCTTAGCCTGGAGAAGAGGAGGCTCAGGGGAGCCCTTATTGCTGTCTGCAACTATCTGAAGGGAGGTTGTAGCCAGGAGGGGTTGGTCTCTTCTCTCCAGGTAACCAGCACCAGAACAAGAGGACACAGTCTCAAGCTGCACCAGGGGAAGTTTAGGCTGGAGGTGAGGGGAAAGTTCTTCACTGAGAGAGTCATTCGTCATTGGAATGTGCTGCCCAGGGAGGTGGTAGAGTCACCATCCCTGGAGGTGTTCAAGAGGGCATTGGACGTGGCACTTGGTGCCATGGTTTAGTAGTCATGAGGTGTTGGGTGACAGGTTGGACTTGATGATCTTTGAGGTCCTTTCCAATCTTATTGTTTCTATGATTCTATTCTATGATTCTATGATACTCTTAGACCACATCTGGTATACTGCATCTGGATCTGGTTATTGCAATATTGGAAAGTCATTATTAAAATTCAGTGACTTTGATGGAGGGCTACCAAGAAAACCAGTACTAAAACCTTCACTCCTTAAGGAAAGGCTGGTGAAATGGGCTTGTTTAGCTGGGAAAAGAGATGGGTTTGGGTATCTGTGGGAATGGGGAGAACTAATAACAGTCCTTTAATCACAGAATCACAGAATTCCAGGGGATGGAAGGGATCTCGAAAGATCATCCAGTCCAACCCCCCTGCCAGAGCAGGATGACCTACACCAGATTACACAGGAATGCATCCAGGTCAGTTATGAATATCTCCAGAGAGGGAGACTCCAGAAGCCCCCTGAACAGCCTGTTCCAGTGCTCTGTCATGCTCACAGGGAAAAGTTTTTTTCCTCATATTTACATGAAACTTCCTATGCCTCAACTTCCACCATTGCCCCTTGTGCTGCCATTGGGCACCACTGAGCAGAGCCTGGCTCCATCCTCTTGGGCCTCAGCCTTTATAAATTTATAAACATTGATGAGGTCACCTCTCAGTCTCCTCTTCTCTAAGCTGAAGAGCCCTCAGCTCCCTCAGTCAATCCTTGTATGGAAGATGTTCCACTCCCATCATCATCCTCGTGGCTCTGCTCTGGACTCTTTCATGCAGCTCACTGTCTTTCTTGAACTGGGGGCCCCAGAACTGGACACAATATTCCAGATGCAGCCTCACCGGTGCAGAGTAGAGGGGGGAGGAGAACCTCTCTTGACTTAAGCCCTATAAGTAGTTATGAGGAGCATGCCAGATTACTTGTAGTGACGCATGACAGGTCCATGTTACAGTAGTAGTGGAAGCCTGTCTAATTTTATGAGGGCAGCCAAACAATGGAAGAGGTTGCTAAAAACTCTTGTGTAGAGATTGCTGAAAGCTCTTGTGTAGTTTCCCTCCTCTAAGGTTTTGAACAATCCCCCAGATCAAGCCCTGAGCTTCACCTGTCCCTGCTTTGAGCAGAAAGTTTGACTCAAGACTTCCTGAAGCCCCTTCCAACCTGCATTTGTCTGTGCATTTAACACAGGATTGTGCAGCCTCCTTAGATATAATTTATATCCATCTGGGGTTGTCTGTACACACAGTTTTCTTCTTTCTCAAGGAATTCCTTGCCTTGCATTTATACAACCCCTCTTTTATCTCACATTAAAAACTGCTGATTGTTTCTGATGCTTTCTTGCATTATATTGATAGGTTCTCTTATGACCCATGGCTACGAAGTCATTCCTAGATGACACTTAACTTTAGCCTCTCTTGCAATCTCTGCTGAATTGCTTTCTTGCTCTTGTAAAATGTATTCAACATCACAGATTCACGACAGATAAGTGAACGTTCTGGCAGATTCCAACCTCAGGAAAATAAAGCATTTTAAGTCTAAATTTGTATCAAGCTATCCCTCCCTGTATGTACATATTTTGACACCTTCATCAACACAATTTCACTGTGCTTTTATGGAAAATCTATATATTCCTTGAAGCCTCTTAAAGCAGATAAGCAAAATTCAGGCACTTTTCCAGTTTATTGAGTTTTCACAGCTCCATTTATAGTGTAGTTACTTCAGAGGCTTCTGGAACAAAAGCTGGAGATGGGAGCTGAGTGCTTTGAAAAAGTTGAAAGGGAAGCAAATGTACTTTTGTTTGCAGATATGAATGTAAGTGTATGTGCATGCATGGTTCTGTTACACAGTCTTCCTCTCCTCTTTTACAGACCTTAGAATTTTTTATTTGGTCGAGTTTTGGGCTGCAAACCCAAGTTTGGCTCAAGTTCAGAAGCTCAGACTTAGGGGTTATCAGTTGTACTCTGGGAAGTCTGACTGAACAAACAAATGATCACTCCTGTAAAATATGGTAGGGACTCAGCTTGTGATTGGAGTAGGCAAAAGGTCATGTCCTGATGCTTAATTACTCAGTTCATTTTACTACAAATTGTGCTAACGGCTACTGATATCCTTTCAACAGAGGTGCTTTAAAATATGTATAGATGTGGCACTTACAGACATGATTTAGTGGTGACTTGGCAATGCTGGGTTATCAGTTGGACTTGATAATCACAGAATTCCAGGAGCTGGAAGGGACCTTGAAAGATCATCCAGTCCAACCCCCTTACCAGAGCAGGATCACCTACACCAGATCACACAGGAACGCATCCAGGCAAGTTATGAATATTTCCACAGAGGGAGACTCCAGAGCCCCCCTGGGCAGCCTGTTACAGTGTTCTGTCACCCTCACAGTGAAAAAAGTTTTCCTCATGTTTCCATGGAACTTCCTATGCCTTAACTTCCACTATTGCCCCTTGTGCTGTCATTGGCACCACCGAGCAGAGCCTGGCTCCATCCTCTTGGGAGTCAGCCTTTAAATACTTATAAACATTGATGAGGTCACCTCTCAGTCTTGTCTTCTGTAAGCTAAAGAGCCCCAGCTCCCTCAGTCTCTCCTCATATGGAAGATGTTCCATTCCCCTAATCATCCTCTTAAAGGTCTTTCAACCAAAACAATTTTATGAGATATTCAAAACCTGCCTGGATGCATTCCAGTGGGATCTGGTACAGGTGATCCTGTTCTGCAGGGGTGTTGGACTGGATGATCTTTCATGGTCCCTTCCAGCCCCTGACATTCTGTGATTCTCTGAGTCTATGATTCTATCATCTGATGGTGTTCCAAGTCCCCAAACTGATGAAATTCAGGTTCATTGGATGTGAGCAAAAACTGTGAGAAGCTGCCTTAATGGTAAGATTAATGAATAAATGTGGTGGTGCAAAATTATAACTCTTAAATTGTATCTGTGGGTGCAAAAGCTCATAAATTAACTTCGTTGATCCCTGATTTGATCACTGGGGTGTATATCAGAAAATCATGTCTAGAAGCAAATTGCTATGAAGTTAGACATGATTCTACTACCACTGTGACACAATTCTGAAGATAAAAGGAATTGTGGAAAACTGGATTTTTTTTGAGAAACAAGAGCAAAAAATGAAGGAAGACTGGAAGAATAAAACCTGATTACTCTTCAGATTCCACAGAGAATAAGAGAATCATAGAATTGTTAGGGTTGGAAGGGACCTCAAGGATCATCCAGTTCCAACTGCCCTGCCATCGGTAGGGACCCCTCACACTAGATCAGATTGCCCAGAGCCACACCCAGCCTGGCCTTAAAAACCTCCCAGGGATGAGGCTTCCACCACCTCCCTGGGCAACCTGTGCCAGTGTCTCACCACCCTCATGGGGAAGAACTTCTTCCTAACATCCAATCTGAATCTACCCTTTTCTATTTTTTTTCCATTCCCCCTAGTCCTACCATTACCTGATCCCCTAAGAAGGATACAGCCTCTTCAAACTGGCTTTGAAAAGCTCTAAAAATTACATTGGGGTTTTTTTTTTAAGTAATTTTGAATTGTTTTTTTGACTACTGCAGTCCAAATTGTTAGTTATATAAAATATTACATTTTGTCATAGCAGTCAAGTCAATCAGTTTACTAATTAGCTTGTTTGGAAGGAATAATTCTCCTGCTTAGAAATCGTAGAGTTGCTCCTGAGTCACTTTAGGTCTTAGTCTTGCATTTCTTTTATGTGGGCAGAGTCCTATCCTGGTCTTATTTTTTTAGAATAGAATTAACCAGGTTGGAAGAGATCTTTGAGATCATTGAGTCAAACCTATCACCCAACACCATCTAATCAACTAAACCATGGTACCAAGTGCCCCATCCAGTCTCTTCTTAAACACCTCCAATGATGGTGACTCCACCACCTCCCTGGGCAGCCCATTCCAAAGGCCAATCACTCTTTCTATGAAGAACTTCCTAACATCCAGCCTAAACCTTCACTGGTGCAGCTTGAGACTGTGTCCTCTTGTTCTAGTGCTGGTTGCCTGGGAGAAGACACCAACCCCCACCTGGCTACAACATCCCTTCAGGTAGTTGTAGACAGCAATAAGCTGAGCCTTCTCTTCTCCAGACTAAGCATCCCCAGCTCCCTCAGCCTCTCCTCAAAGGGCTGTGCTCCAAACCCCTTCCCATCTTTGTTGCCCTTCTCTGGACACTTTCCATCAAGTCAACATCTTTCCTAAACTGAGGGGCCCAGCACTGGACATAGGACTCAAGGTGTGGCCTGGTGTGACATAAGTAGGACCTCCCCAGGTGCAGAAAATTCCAGGAGGCTGTAGAAATTTCAGTCTTGGACAGGACAAAATAAATGAAGCATCACACAGCTTTGGAGAAGAGGGAAGTTTTATTGGTCTGGTTTGCTTTACAATGTCATCCTTTTCTGATAAATTGTTGCAGTCCATCAGCAGCTTTCTGCTGTAGGAGTCATGATGTAGGGTGGTGAGAATCATGCTTATTAAATGCCACAAGAGAGGAACAAAGCAGCTTCAACATGTCATGTCACATGTGACTATTGATTGCTACGTGTGTCTGAGTGAAAACAAGAGGATAATGAAGAATCCAAAAGCAAAGCCATGATAAGCAATGACTCCTAGGTAAGTCAATTATTTGCTAACCTGCAGTGCGTTTCCTCCGCTTCATGTTTCTGCTGCTTTCTGCTGATCTTCCACACCCACAGGGTGGGACATGTATGAAAATGTGAGTGCCTACTGAGACCAGAAAACAAACCTTTGCAAATAATGATAATTGGAGTCATGGAATTTGGAGCATCTTTGCACTGAAAAGGAGTGTGACTGCTGACACTAAAAGAAAGAACAGGTGTTGGGAACAACAGAAGAAATCTTTCTCTGGCAAAGCAACAAGCCACAATTCTTGTTAGGGTAAGAGGAAAAACTGTTGCCCTTCTGAAAACAAATAGCAAAGCAGTTGGGATGGAGTGCAACAGAATTTGCTGCTTGGATAAGGATGGCAGGTAGGAAAAGTGGAGACTAAAGCAGTAACAGTAATAATCATATGTCACAGTGAAAACTGCAGGAAAGAAATGGCAAAGAACAGTGCAGAGAGGTACTGTGTGAATTACCATGACTTCCAAAGTGCTGTATGGATTTAAGAAAGGCATTGAGATAAGAATAATTAGTAGCAAAGGGGGGAAAGGAAAAAAAAATCCACTTATGAATCCTCTTTTTCAAACCTGGGGCAGATATTTTCAAAGGTGCTGAAATTAATGTGGTCTCAGTGGCTAAATCCCCTAGCTAGTTTTGAACATTTTCATATAGATACTTAACTATTGGGCTGCTAGATACATAATTAGGCTCTTAAATCAAAGAAAAGTTGATTTCAGAGCTGACCTCTTCTGAAAGCTATTCAGAGTTCAGGGCTTTTGAAGATCAGGTCACTTTGATTTAGGTCTTGGGTACACAGCCTGGATGTTTTGACCTCCAGGGGAATCTTGAACAAGTGTCACGGGGTTACAACCTTCATGTCCACTCATATTGCAAAATAAAAAGAAGGTGCTGCAAAAGCCTCACTGTAGAAAAGGCAGCCTGGTAGGATAGGAATATTGAGTATGGTCTTACTGACTTGATGCTAGATAGTTGCAGGAAGGACAACTGATTCCCTGCGAGCTGCGTGGTTCTGCTCAGATGTTTTTCTCCATGTTAGTCCAGGTGGGAAGGTGCATGAGTGGAGTAAGAGCTAGTCATGTGGCTGAACTTGCACATAGGTGACTGTCTCAAATCACAGAATGCTTTGGGTTGAATGGAACCTTTACAGGTTGTCTAGTCCAACCCTCCTGCAGTGAGCATGGGCATCTTCAACCAGGCCAGGCTTCTGTGAACCCCATGCAACCTGACCTGGAATGTTTTCAGGGATGAGGTATCTACCCCTTCTCTGGGCAACCTGTGCCAGTGCTTCGCTATCCTCATGGTAAAACAGTATCTTCCTTCTCATCTAAATCTCCCATCTTTTAGTTTAAAATCATTACCTTTTCTGTGCTTAATTAACTGATACAATTAAAAATCTTAAGGCACACATTTTGCAACTGTTGATGCCTGTGTGATTTTCAGGTGGTGACAATAGACTTCTGGAACTGTGGAGAGTAACCCAAAGACATTTTTGTTCCTAGTACAATTGCAATGTGTTTGTGCAATAAGCTTATATATTAAACCTGCCATTTCTCTCTCTCTTCCATTTATTTTTTTCCTTTCTTCTTTATACCCCTCTCTTGTGCCAAGAGATGTTCTTTCTTCCCCTCCCCTTTCATAATTTCCTTTTTCCTTGACTCTTACTTTTTTAGCCACCATCCTTAAGTGAGATCACAGAGGAACTGACTTTATAATTGTCTTCCTTTTTGGCTTTGATGATGCATCCTAAGATTAGGAGGCCTGAGCTGGAAAAGAAACCAATTGCATTACCTCATTGTTCATTACCTCAACAAATTAATACTGATGCTTTTCCTAGGTAGGAGTGATTTACCAGCTTAGAAAAATGCAAAATGTATGCCCTGGCTCAATCCCATAAGGCATGAGGAAAATGATTGAGTGAGAGCTGGGAACCTGCTTATCAAAAACCAATGGAAAGTAGAATTTATCTTCAATATTTTTTTCTTTAATGGCCTCACACATAGACTGTTAAAAGCTGCTGGGAGCATTGTGGCTGTCTCCTCTGACCTCTTGCATTACATGGGCCACTGAACTGATCAAATTGATCTCTGCAACAGGCCCATAACTTGGGCTGAGCTTGTATGAGCTCCTAACAGCATCAATACTGGGTCAGAGCATCAGTACTACATCTGTGCACTCCAGCTTCTTCTCTGACAAAGCATAAAAAACCCCCACCAGAACAAGTTTATTTTTTACCTTTTGGGAAGCTATTTAGGCTAGTGTTGATTTTAGCACGAGAATGAAATTCTCTTTAGAGTGTTTCCATAATCAGTGGAGAGAAACACATTTGCTCTTCCAGCAGGCTAGTCAGGGAACTCAGAGTTTGGGCCTTGTCATGAATCTTAACCCTAAGTGAACATTTTTTCCCCCCTGTTACTGAATACCAAGGGAGTGTGTGGAGATAAGGATTAAGAATTGTGGACTGGATGATAGGACAGTGAGATGGATTGAGAACTGGCTGAAAGACAGAGCTCAGAAGATTGTGGTCAGTGGGGCAGAGTCTAGTTAGACACCCATGGATAGCAATGTTCAAAGATCAGTACTGAGTTCAGTCCTGTTCAGTGTATTCCTCAATGACCTGGATGAAGGGATAGAGTGTACCCTCATCAAATTTTCTGATGATACTAAACTGGGAGGAGTGGCTGACACACCATAAGGCTATGCTGCCATTCAGCAAGAACTGGACAGGCTGGAGAGTTGGGTGGGGAGGAACCTAGTGAAATTCAACAAGGGCAAGTATAGAGTCCTACATCTCAGGAAGAACAGCCCTGTGTGTCAGTACAGGCTGGGGGCTGACCTGCTGAAGATCAGATCTGGGGAAAAGGACCTGCAAATCCTGGTAGACAAGAGGATGAGCATGAGCCAACAATGTGCCCTCATAGCCAAGAAGGCAAAAGGCATCCTGGGATGCATTGAGAGTGCAGTCAGGAGGTTGAAGGAGGTTCTTATCTATTCTGTTCTAGTGAGGCTTCATCTGGAATATCATATCCAGATCTGGGCTCAGCAATGCAAGAAAGATGAGGAACTTACTGGAGAGAGTCCATCAGAGATCCAGTAATATGTTTAGGGGAGAGGAACATCTACCTTTTGAGGAAAGGCTGGGAAAGCTGAGTCTGTTTAGCCCAGAGGAGACTGAGGGAGGATCTCATGAATGCTTACAAATATCTAAAGGGAGAGTGTCAAGAGGAGAGACCAGACACTTCTCAGTAGTGTCCAGTGATAAGACAAGGGGCAATGGTCATAAACTGAAACACAGGAGGTTCTATGTAAACATAAGAAAAAAGTTCTTCACTTTGAGGATGACATAGAATAGAATAGGCATAGAGTAGAGTAGATTATAATAGAATTAACCAGGTTGGAAAAGACCTTTCAGATCATTGAGTCCAACCTATCTAAACCATGGCACTAAGCACCCCATCCAGTCTCTTCCTAAACTCTTCCAGTGATGGTGACTCCACCACCTTCCTGGGCAGCACATTGCAATGGCCAATCACTCTTTCTATGAAGAACTTCTTCCTAACATCCAGCCTAAACCTCCCCTGGAAGAGGCTGACCAGAGAGCTTGCAGAGTCTCTTTCTCTGGAGTAATTTCAAATGCACCTGGATGTATTCCCATGTGTTTTACTCTAGGTGACTGATTTAGTAAGGCAGTTGGACTAGATAATCTTCAGAAGTTCCTTCAAATCCTGCCCATTCTGTGTTTGCCCATTCTGTGACCAGAAGACTGAGAGAAACACTTCTGGGATATTCCTGTGCACCCAATTACCAGTATAGACAATTTTCAAGTCTTAAGCCCCGGTTTTAAATGGCATCTAAAATAACTATACATACATCACAAATGTGCAAATATAGATTAAAAAAAGAGAGAGAGAAGAAGCCAAAGGAGAACTATTTCCCCACATTTCTTATATTCACCTTCCCACAAAATTAGAGGCCTTGACCCAGTCTGATTGTAATAAAATTGCCTGAACCCCTTATAAACTCCCTTTATAACGGGCTTCAGTTCTTTGATCACACTGAAATTCCAGTGCAGGTAATTGCATTTTTCATGTCCCACTGTCAAATTGTTGCTGTGTGTTGTCAAATCTGTTTAGCAGGTGACACCTTTGATGTCTGAAGTGGATCCATCTTCTGTCCGATGAGGAGGTGAGTTCACAGTTTGCATTGCTGACATACCTGACAAAGGGGAGGGACTCTGCTGAGGGCTTGCACTGCGACTTGCTTAGTTAATATTTATAAACTTTACTTGAAATGGGCTGGGAAAAGATGACAAATTGTTACTGCTGTTAAAACAATAGTGTCAGCCACCTATTTTCATGTAAGCACTTCCTTTCGATAGCTCGCCTCAAGTGCTCAGAAAACAAAAGGCAACAAAACAAACCTCTTGACCAAACCAAAAAAGAAATGTATCTGAAGCTGTTAGAATAAAACCCTTCATACCTAATTGTTTTTTCATGTGTGTGCCTGTTTAGTGGGGTTTTTTTTGTTTGAATTGTGTAAAACTGTTGGAACCAAATAATTTATTAGCTCGGTTTTATTTGCAAGGAAGGTTCAGTTGCCCTTTATATTATTGTTATATCTCAAGACAATGTTTCTTTACTTATGAGCAGATGTTTGAAATCCTCCAGGAGATTTTTATAAGACTATGGAAATGAACTTGGCATGGGTACCGGTCTCCCAGGTGGAGCGGGTGAACACAAGCCTCCTTAGAAGTCTCAGATCAAGGCTAGTCAGAAAGAGCAACAGAGCCCAGCCACCAAAAGCCTAGTGCTTTGGTGACTGACAGGTACAGGCTCTTTCTGAAGCATAAAAAGGAATGCTAAATGATCTCACTGACAGAATAAATCTTCTATTTGTTTGGTCTGGACCAGATGTGCTAAAGGCTGATGTGGAAATGTCTGCTGATGCCAATCTCAGTTTAAATCACAATTTGGCAGCAGGGTTTCCTCCCACCCCCTCCCCCCCTTTCCTCTCTACCCCAATCTTTTTTGTTGTTGTTGTTGTTGTTGAAGTTAACAATCCCATTCGGTGCTCCTAAGAAAGTTTCATCAATGCTCACAATTAATTGCCTCACTTGCCTTCTTCCCTAGGGCTGTGAGAAGCAGCCTTTCAGGCTTTGCTTGCCTTCATTGCAAAGAAGCCCCTGAAAAGTCAGGAGAAACTCGTAGTGTCATGCTTTGAGGTCTCTGCCCCATCCTAATACCATCTGTCCACATCTCATTATGCAGACTTGGATGCTTTCTTTTTTTTAAAGCATGGGCCAACAGAAATGGTTGAGGTAGTTTTAGGTCAGTTAGTTGGGCAGATCCCCGTGGGTTGGTTGTATTGAAAGATAATAATAATCTGGGTTCATAATTTCAGGACAATAAAATACTATAAAAACTTTAATGCCTGTGCATCTAATGAGAGCTTCCTGTCAGGCCTGGTGTCAGCCTCTGAAAAACAAACAAACAAAGCCAGAAACTGTTTTGTTTTGTTTTGTTTTTTTTTTAATTGGAAATCTAATACTTATTTGGTTTATTTTTTTAATATTTTCTTGTTATTCTGTTTTAACCACAGAACATATGGTTAAAATACTCTAATTTTCTCTGTAAATGAAAATTTCCTAGAGGTAAATTGGAGGACACTGAAAGTGAAAAAGGAAAAGGTGGAAGTATCAGGGTTACAATTAGATATTATTGCATATCATGGTATCAGGGTTACAGCTAGATATAGAATAGAATAGACTAAAATAGACTAGACTACACCCGACTAGACTAGACTAGAATAAACCAGGTTGGAAGATACCTTTGAGATCATTGAGTCCAATCCATCAACCAACACCATCTAATCAAGTAAACCATGGCACCAAGCACCCCATCCAGTCTCTTCCTAAACACCTCCAGTAACGGGGACTCCACCACCTCCCTGGGCAGCACATTCCAATGGCCAATCTCTTTTTCTGTGAAGAACTTCTTCCTAACATCCAGCCTAAACCTACCTTGGAAAAGGCTGACCAGAGAGCTTGCAGAGTCTCTTTCCCCAGCTCCCTCAGCCTCTCTTCATAGGGCTTGTGCTCCAAACCCCTCCCCACCTTTGTTGTCCTTCTCTGGAAATGTTCCACTAAGTCAACATCTTTCCTAAACTGAGTGGCCCAGGACTGGACACGGGACTCCAGGGTGTGGCTCTCCTGGACATCCTAACCCTGCCATTGTGAGACAAAAGTAACAATTGTTTCTCAGAGTTTTTGTCTTCTGTATGAGCAGTCACTGGCTTTAGACAGAAATGTTCTGTCTAAAGAACAGCAGGAGCAGGAAGAACCACCTTATTTCTGTGCAGAGGAGAAACAAAGATTCCTTGCTGTGTAGTTCATACTTTCTGAACTGCTGGTGCCTGCCTGTTCTGACAAAGGAAAAAGTGTTAGCTACTCCATATTCCCTGTCTTTACTTCCATTTTATTGCCCCAGCAGACTTCTACCCTGGGCTGCAACGTGAAGCTGGCTCTGGTTGATCTTATTCTCAGTCCTCAATTTCTATGCAAACTGTCCAGTGGTGACCATCAGCTTTTACATCCAGTCAAGTCAGCTACATCTGTGTGTGCTATGGTGCCCTAGTAGTTACAGACTGATCAAACTCCAAATATCATATTGCATATCTGTTGGTAGGACTTCATCAGCAAGGGAGGAAACATACATTAGAACCATTTGCTAGATATTAGTATTCTACTCTTCTTTTTTCCTTGGGGAAAAATCTTCTAGATGGTTTCCTTGGTCATATGGACCCTCAGATTTGGAATCCAAATATCATCAATTCTCCTTTTTTGTACCTGCAGGAGAGACTAGGCCAGTGCATGAGGCATTGGCATGCTACAGATCACTACAAGTAGTGATCTGTACATCTTCATATTTGATATGACAGAGGGAAACAGGTGATCTTGTGAAATTACCTAGACCTTACCCATAGACTTTTCTTCAAAGGCATCTGCACTCTGACTGCTGAAGCAGTCCATTGTTTTGTGGTTCTGTTAGATGTGTACTTGCTCCAGGAAAACCTGACAGCAACAATAGCAAAACCTACAAGTGAATATCAAGTATATTCTGTAATGCATATTTCATCAGAGCTCAGCAACTCTTTCTCTGACTCGGAGTAAATATTCTTTTTTCACTGTGATTCCCAAAATATAGACACAACACAGAGCCCTTCCAAATAAACAGTCATCAAGCCTGTGAGTTCATCTTCTCGGGAGTGCTGCAACTTCCAGGTACTCTTTACTGCACTGAAAGTCCCAAATTATATTCACAGAGTCACAGAATGTTAGGGGCTGGAAGGGACCTTAAAAGATCATCCAGTCCAACCACCCTGCCAGAGTAGAATCACCTATACCAGGTCACACAGGAACACATCCAGGCAGGTTTTGAATATCTCCAGAGAGGCAGGCTCCACAACCTCCCTGGGCAGCCTGTTCCAGGGCTCCATCACACTCACAGTGAAGAAATTATTCTTCATGTTCACATGGAACTTCCTATGCCCCAACTTCCACCCATTGCCCCTTGTCTTGTCATTGGACATCACCCAGCAGAGTCTGGCTCCATCCTCTTGGCACTCACCCTTTACATATTTATAAACATTAATGAGGTTACCTCCTCTCCAAACTAAAGAGTCCCAGCTCCCTCAGTCTCTGCTTGTAAGGAAGATGTTCCACTCAATCATTTTTGTGGCTCTGTGCTGGAGTCTCTCAGGCAGTTCCCTGAGGACCTTCTTGAATGAGGTCCCCAGAACTGGACACAATATTCCAGATGCAGCCTCACCAGGGCAGAGTAGAGGAGGAGAACAGTTATTAACAGTTAATAAAGAAGCTTCTGCTTTGAATATCTAGTTTCATTTGGTGGATGTCACCATCGCTAGAGTTAGGCTCAAGGTGAGGAGAAAGTTCTTCACAGAGAGAGTTATTAGCCATTGGAATGTGCTGCCCAGGGAGCTAGTGGAGTCACCATCCCTGGAGGTGTTCAAGAGGGAACTGGACGTGGCACTTGGTGCCATGGTTTAGTCATGAGGTCTCAGGTGACAGGTTGGACTTTATGATCTTTGAGGTCTCTTCCAACCTTGGTGATTCTGTGATTCTGTGATTAATTTCTCTGACTACTAAGAGCAACTTTTTCTCCAATTAGTGTGTTGAATGCATGCTTTCTGCTCTTACTGAAGATGTCAAAGAGCCAGATTGTTCCTTTAGAGGCTCAACCAGGAGACACATGTTTAGTGAAAATAAAACAGAGTAGTTCAGTCAGAGCTGTGGTTAATAATTTCAGAAATGATACAACAAGATAGAATTACCATTGTATTATGGTACAACATGGCATAATCATGACAGACCTTGACATGGGCTGGGAATGGTTGTCTGTCAGGCAGCAGTGTTCGCTGAATCTCCATGAAGTCAGCCTTAATGCAAGAAATACAAAGTACGATTTAAGTTGGACAAACTCAGGCTGAGCAGAAGACTGATATGTTTTAACAGGGACAGAAATTAACCTTTAGAGCATGGAGCTGGATGGATTGCTGCCTTAGCCAACTTTAGATTTTGATTTCATTTAGATATTGATTTAATTTAGATTTTTATTTCATTTAAAATTTTATTTCATTCAGATGTCAATTTTATTTTGATTTTATTTGGATATTGATTTCATTTGGATTTTGATTTTATTTAGATTTTGATTTCATTTAAGTTTTTATTTAATTTAGATTTTTATTTCATTTTTATTTTGATTTCATTTTGGTTTTATTTAGATATTGATTTCATGTAGACATTGATTTCATTTAGATTTTTATTTCATGTAGATATTGATTTAATTTACCTTTTGAGTTCATTTACATTTTGATTTCATTCAGATATTGACTTCTTTTAGATTTTAATTTAATTGAGATATTGGCTTCATTTAGATTTTTATTTCATTGACCATTTGAGTTTACATTTTGAGTTCATTTAGACATTGCGTTCATTTAGATTTTGATTTAATTTAGATATTGATTTCATTTAGATTTTGGTTTAATTTAAATTTTTTTTTCATTCAGATGTCAATTTTATTTTGATTTTATTTAGATACTGATTTCATTTAGATTTTGATTTCATTTTGATTTTGATTTCATTTTGGTTTTATTTAGATATTGATTTAATTTAGATATTGATTTAATTTGCCTTTTGAGTTCATTTACATTTTGATTTCATTTTGATTTCATTTTGGTTTTATTTAGATACTGATTTAATTTAGATTTTGATTTAATTTTGATTTTGATTTCATTTTGATTTTGATTTAATTTTGGTTTTATTTAGATATTGATTTCATTCAGATTTTGATTTCATTTATCTTTTGAGTTAATTTACATTTTGAGTTCATTTACATTTTGATTTCATTCAGATATTGACTTCTTTTAGATTTTAACTTTATTGAGATATTGGCTTCATTTAGATTTTTATTTCATTTACCATTTGAGTTTACATTTTGAGTTCATTCAGACATTGAGTTCCTTTAGATTTTGATTTCATTTTTCCAAAAGAGGAGAGCTGGTTTAAACATAGAGGCATTCTATGCCATCCAAAGTGGCTGAATAGCAATAACCATTTCTGCTGTACAGAAAATCTGCTGTTAATGCTCCTACCACAAAACCATCAAATATAGTCCTTAAAGGAAGACAGCTGTTATCAATCCTCCTTTAGAATAATTAGCCATTGTTTTACAGCTTCTGTCTACACATGATTTTAGGAGTCCTGCTTTTCAGAGTGTGATGACACAGTCATGACATCTCACCCAAGTTTCACTATTTTTTAAATGTGCTGGCTGGCAAACTCATTTCTGAGCTGTAAAGAACAGGGAAACTATGGAGGGTCATTTAACAAGCTGTTATAGATGGCCCTCACACATTCATAATTGCATCTCAAGAGCTTTCTCCAATGAAATTAATTAAAACCCAACACTTTAACAAATTTTATTCAAGCTTGGCAGGAATATTTCCAGTGCTATGACATTACAGCATGAACAATCCAACTGGTAGGGTCTTTTTCTCCTTCATAGTTAATCTAGAAATGTTCAGGCTAAGTGCATTTTCCAGTTCTATGGCATTGGAGGAAAAGTGTAAGGCTTTATAGCCAAAGGGGCTATAAGTCAGAGTTATTTGAAGGATTAATATGCCAGAGGCCATCATCTTTCAATATTGCAAAATGAGTTATTGGCTTTCATTGCATAGGGTATGAAACCACAAAGGATTCTACTAAATCTTGACCTTCTGTCTATCATTGGGCACTCAGTGTTACCCAATATTGTGCCCTGGATTTGAGTCAGTCAAAGCATTTAAATTTCAGGGATTGTCTGTTGTGTGTCATTGGCAGAGAAAAAAAAAAAGAAAAAGAAGCCAAGGTGTGACCAAAACCTAAGTTTGCAAAGCATGGAAACCAATTGAATGTGTTTTCTCCCACTTTGCATCTGAAGATTGCACCTAATTGCACCCTAGCAAGTCAAAGGCAACGTACTACACCCCTAGAATCCAGATCTCTGCCTGTCAGACTTTTCCTGAACCCAGTGAGTGCTCTGACTGGGAAAGACTGCAAATTGTCCATGTTACCTTTGAGTATTGAGCAACAACCTCACTGATGTCTCTGAGGAAGGCTGAGAAAAAGGAGCCAGCCAATGCCTAATGTATCTGGGTAATGATGTACTCATGAGAAAAGGCACTGCTTGAGGCCTTCAGGCAGCTGAAGTATGACAAAGAGTTCTTATTTTTCTTAACAAAGAAAATATCAGGACCATTTCAGTCATTTAGCTAGGAGTGATTCTGACTGAAAGAGAAGCCTGAGAGCATACATGATTAGGGCATCAACTATCCTTCTAACTCTTCTCCAAGGTTCTTCCAGCTCATGAGTTGCAGTTTGCAGGACACTTTGAGTAGAGACTGTGCTTATACCTATAGGGTGCAGCTGTAGGTGTGCTGGTCTCCAGTCCTGACTCTGACCATGCCTTCTGCATGCATCACTGATGGGATGAGAGGTAACAGGCATGAGTTGCTACTAAAGAAACTGCAGCTAGAAGACAGGAAACTTTTTCTTCCATGCAGGTGGTCAAACTTTGGAACAAGGTCCCAGAGAGACTGAAATCTTCATCTCTGGAAACAGTCAAAGCACACTGGCCAAGGACCTGAACTACCCAATATCACAGAATACAGAAGAGACCTCCAAAATCATCCATTCCAACCCTTGACCCAGCACTGAAGGGTCAACACTAAACCCTGTCCCTGCACGCCAGGTGCTTGAACCCCCAGGGATGGTGACTCCACCACTGCCCTGGGCAGACTACTCCAATGTTTGAAGTATTTCCTAACGTACCTTCCCTGGCACAGCTTGTAACAATTTCTGCACCTCAGAGCAGAGCTTTCTGTCCAAAAATGTAATCTGGCCTTGCTCTGTTGAGTGGACTGGGCCAAGCGAGTTGCTGCAAAGTTTGTTTCTAACCTATCTTATCCTATGGCTAGAGTAAAATCTTCTAAAAAAATATTTAGGTACAGAAACTGCACAAAGAAACAGCACAAATGAACAGCTGATGTCTGAAATCACAATAGAGTAGCAATTCCCCCTGTCCTATTTCTTCTCTCTGCCTTTATTAGCAGGGGTTGGTCTCTCAAAATTAAATCATTTCTCAGGAGCTCATCTGTTCCTTCTGTGCCAAGAACAAAGGGGGGGGGGAAATATTTAAAATGAGTGTGATGTGAACAGGATCATTGCAAAGTAAGATGTTTTTCAAAGTTTCCCAGGAGGTATCACGAGGTTTTTTTTAGATCCATCTGGAATTCAATCATTGTTACTTGCCAGCTGCTGCTGGGACCTTCCAGTTGCTTCTCCTCTCCTGGACACAACATGTAGTGGGAGTATTTACTGCTGCTGCTATAACTCTGGAGGAGAGACTGGGAATATAGGCAGCTTTTAAAATTATTATTATTTTACACTCTGCATTTTGAACTGGACCAGATTTCTTTTGTACTGTCTAGGCTGCATAGAGCTGAGATTATTGGAAGACACCGCTTTGGAAGGGCTGTGCAGAATGCAACCTCTCTGCTGCTGCCATCATGAAAATCTCCACTGCACGGTCCTGATGGTTTTGTTTAATGTTAGAGGCATTACCACAGACTCAATTTTGGAGGACATAGATGATGGAATTTACATTTCACTCCCTGAAAAAACAATCTATAAAGGCCTGTAAATCCCCAAAGCCAGCATATTTAATTTACAGAAGAGTTAGTAAGAACCTATGGACTCTGGGTGTTACTCTGCACTCTGCTTGACCCTGATGTAAAACCAGCAAGAATCAAACAAAACTAGTACTACTCACCACTTTAACACACTACAAAATATTTGGTTGCCTCTTGTGGAGTCTCAGTTTGGATTACTGACAGGCTCTGAATCCTTCAATGTCATAAGAGAAGAGCTGCATCTGTAACCTACTGCAGGGGCTGAACTTCAGCTTTGCCTTGACTCCCCACTGACTATGATCAATTGTATTTCTGAACAGCAGATAGTTTGACTATCACATCACACTCCAACAAAGGTACCTTACTCTTTCTTAAGTTTCCTGGAAAGTGGTCTGAATAGCATTTCAGAGATGTTTGAAGAGTTTTGTGAACACTGTTCAGCTTAGTTGCCTTAGACACCTGCAAGCCTAAGGTAAAAGGGGAAAAAAAAAAGACAAACCAGAAAATCCAACTTAAAGCAGTTGGAAAACAACTGTTAAGATGCTTGTCCTTGACAGGGATGGAAAGTTAGTAGCTATAAAGCTTTAGAACAAAATTAACTCCCAAGGTGTATTTTCCTTGGTGTCTTATGACTAGCCCAACTTTGCACCCCATATTGATGACTCAGAGGTTTGGCCTTTTAGTACCCCACAAGTCTAAAATAAATGTGATAATGCCAAGCATAACAGCTTGTTGCTAAAACAATGCTGCCAAGCAGCTTAAAAAAGCTGTAGGCTAACTGTTAATAAATGAGCACTGTTGAATCCCAGCTGCGAATTCTAGTAGATGAGAGTGCACTGAACACTCCACCAAGTTTTTCCTAGTTCCTTCATGGATAGTGTCTTTGGGCAGCAAGGATGCAGGGATCTTACAAGGAGGCTGAAGAGGGACTTCTCATAAGGGTGTCTAGCAACAGGACAAGGAGGAATGGTTTTAAACTGTGGGAGAGTAGGTTTAGACAGAATAGAATACAATAGAATAGAATAGAATAGAACAGAATAGACCAGACGAAGTTGGAAGAGACCTTCAAGTTCATTGCATCCAACCCATCATCCGACACCATCTAATCAACTAAACCATGCAACCAAGCACCCCATCAAGTCTCCTCCTAAACACCTCCAATGATGGCAACTCCACCACCTCCCTGGGCAGTCCATTCCAATGGGAAATCACTCTCTCTATGAAGAATTTCTTCCTAACATCCAGCCTAAACCTCCCCTGGTACAGTTTGAGACTGTGTTCTCTTGTTCTGGTGCTGGTTGCCAGCCCCCTCCTGGCTACAACCTCCATTCAGGTAGCTGTAGAGAGCAATAAGGTCTCCCCTGAGTCTCCTCTTCTCCAGGCTAAGCAACCCCAGCTCCCTCAGCCTCTCCTCATAGGGTTTGTGCTCCAAACCCCTCACCAACTTTGTTGCCCTTCTCTGGACACATTCCAGCAAGTCAAGGAAGTTCTTCAGTACAAGGATGGTGAGACTCTGGGATAGGCTGCCTGGAGGGGTTGTGGATACCCTCTCTCTGCAGGTGTTCAAGGCCAGGTTGAATGAGGCCCTGAGCAACGAAGTGTGGTTGAGAGATGTTCCTGCCTATGTCAGGGAGGTTGGAGTAGATGATCTCTAAAGTCCCTTCCAACTTAAGCCATTCTGTGATTCTTTGATTCTCTAGTTTTAATATCTTAAATAAGAACAAAGACAGACTGGCCATAAAGCACTTGAAAATCTTAGCACTTTCTATGTATAAATAAATATGCTGAAAATATTTTCACTGAGTGACAGAATCTGCTTCTGACTGATATCAAAAAGCTTCATTTTCCTTTTCTTAACATACAAAGAAAAGAAATATTTAACCCAAAGCATATTGTGCCTGTAAGTTTTTGTTGGAGATGTGAGAATCTTGAGATTTGTCTAAATTATTTGGAATTAAATGGGAAAACATATGTCCCTCTGTTACACACAGAGACAGACTTCAAAGGCTACTCCTAGGACAAAGTTCGGCTTGAGAATGGCTTGCTCTGTTCTCTCTGAGAGCAAGAGAGGAAGTTACCCAGCTGCAACATCAAACTGAGGAGTTGTCTTGACACAGAGGGCTTGAACACTATTGAACACAACACAAGGTAAATGGTGAAGCAGAGAAGTAACATCTCAGGAAAAAGTCTCACTGCTCAGATTTTTTATTTTCTATTGGAATCACTGTTTGCAAGCTTCCTGAGCATCAGTTCCAGGATGCAGAGTTGCATTCACTGTCCTCTCTCACATTTAGCTTGACAGAATGAAGGTCATGAGTGATTCTATCAGTCTGAACATCACATTTTTTGCTTGCTGTGACAAATAAAGGGCTAATCTGATGGCCTATGACCTCCATCAAATCTCATAGAATCATGGAATAGTTTGTGTTGGAAGGGACTGTAGAGATCATCTGGTTCCAATATTCTGACATAGGTAGGGAGATCTCCCACTACACCAGATTTCTCAAAGCACCATCCAACATGGCCTTGAGCCATGGTCTTGGAAGCTCCAACCCTGGAAGTGTTCAAAGCCAGGTTGGATGAGGCCTTGAACAACCTGGTTTAGTTTAGAGATGTTCCTGCCTGTGGCAAGGGGGGGTTGGACTCTCTTCCAACTCAAGCCTGTTGAGTGTCTTCCAAGTCTATAATTCTACAACGATCACCTTCATGACCCTCCTCTGGACCTGCTTGGAGATGTCATGTGGAACAGCATCAAATGTTCATTTTTGTCTTTTCATGATGCTCTTCCCTGAAGATGTACATCTGGGGCTTTACATCTTTTTCTCATGAGATATTGATATGTTGTTTAGAGTATGGATTAATGATTACATCTCCTTTTGGAGTATATAATGTTTTGCACTAGTCTGGTTTGGAGAGGGCTATTCACACAGAATCATAGAATCAACCAGGTTGGAAAAGATCTCAGAGATCACGAAGTCCAACCTATTACCTAATACTTAACACCTCAGGACAATTAAGCCATGGCTTCAAGCACCACATCCAATCTTTTTTTGAACACCTCCAGGGATGGGGACTGCACCACCTCCCTGGGCAGCACATTCCAATGGCAAATTACTCTTTCTGTGAAGAACTTTCTCCTCACCTCAAGCCTAAACTTCCCGTGGTGCAGCTTGAGACTGTGTCTTCTTCTTCTGGTGCTGGTTGCCTGGGAAAAGAGTCCAACCCCCACCTGGCTACAGCCTCCCTTTAGGTAGTTGTAGAGAGCAATAAGGTCTCCCCTGAGCCTCCTCTTCTCCAGGCTAAGCAACCCCAGCTCCCTCAGCCTCTCCCCACAGGACTGTGCTCCAGAATTCTCCCCAGCCTTGTTGCCCTTCTCTGGACATGTTCAAGCATCTCAATGTCCTTCTTAAACTGAGGAGCCCAGAACTGGACACAGTACTCCAGGTGTGTCCTAATGAGTGCTGAGTACAGGGGCGGAATGGCTTCCCTGCTCCTGCTGGCCACACTATTTCTGATGCAGGCCAGGATGCCACTTGTTTAAACAGACAGACTTCAAATATGAGCAGTACAATCTAAAGTGAGCTGCAGGCTTGGTTTTCTTTTTTCTCCCATCTTCTTCTTTTTATTTTTTTCCCTTTGTAATGGAAAGAATGTGAAATTAAAAGAGTCAGCTTTAACTTCAATGTTGTGACACAGTTGCTTTCAACTTGCCTCAGTCCCATGAGTTCCTTGTCACCTTAATTTCTGGTTAGATTAAGACAGGTTTATAGCACTCTTCTCAGTAATTCATCTCTGAAATAATGTTGACTTGGGGCCTTGTGTCTATCTTGAAGTATGATAGTGTCATTTACTGTTAAAAGGAGCACCAAGGGACCCATTCTTTTGTCACATTTGCAGGGTCTCCACAGGAGCAGATATTTTTCTAAAGGTTACAGAATTAACCAGGTTGGAAAAGACCTTTGAGATCATAGAGTCCAACCTATCACCCAACACCATCTAATCAACTAAACCATGGCACCAAGTGCCTCATATAGTCTCATTTGAAACACCTCCAGTGATGGTGACTCCACCACCTTTCTGGCAGCCCATTCCCATGGCCAATCTCTCTTTCTGGGAAGAATTTCTTCCTAACATCCAGCCTAAACCTCCCCTGGTGCAGCTTGAGACTGTGTCCTCTTCTGTCGTAGGTTGCTGGGAGACAGAACAAGAGGACAGGTTATGAGACTAGGCCCTGATCCTGCTACTAAACTTCTGCATGTGAAATATTTTGGATGAGGACTCATACAGGAAAGGGAAGGTTGTTTACAGCAGCCTGTGGCTTAGTGTGCCTAATAAAACCAGTGCTTACTTGAGAAATTGGACTTTCCCCCTTTTGTTTCATTTGCTTTCCCTATCGCCTGGTTGGTAGGAAGTTTCCTTTTTTGTTTGAGTTTATTTTTTTCCATGTATTATGTTATTTTATTTTGGTTTGGTGTATTACATTTTATTTTGGTTTATTTTATTTTACTTGGGTTTAATTTATTTTGTTTATTTGGTTTATTTTACTGTGCTTTATTTTATTTCATTGTACTTTATTTTATTTTGGTTTGGTTTAGTTTAGTTTGATTTATTTTGGTTTATTTTACTTTATTTTGTTGTATTTTAGTTTAGTTTAGTTTAGTTTAGTTTGGTTTCTTTTGGTTTCCTTTATTTTATTTTGTTGTATTTAGTTTAGTTTAGTTTGATTTATTTTGGTTTATTTTACTTTATTTTGTTGTATTTTAGTTTAGTTTAGTTTGGTTTCTTTTGGTTTCCTTTACTTTATTTTGTTGTATTTAGTTTAGTTTAGTTTAGTTTGATTTATTTTGGTTTATTTTACTTTATTTTGTTGTATTTTAGTTTAGTTTAGTTTGGTTTCTTTTGGTTTATTTTACTTTATTTTGTTTTATTTTATTTTATTTTATTTTATTTTATTTTATTTTATTTTATTTTATTTTACTTTATTTTATTTTATTGTACTTTATTTTATTTTATTTTGGTTTATTTTACTTCATTTTGTTGTATTTTATTTTGGTTTATTTTGCTTTATTTAGCTGTACTTTATTTTATTTGGCTGTACTTTATTTTATTTAGTTTAGTTTTATTTCATTTTACTTTGCTTTGGTTTACTTTATTTTATTTTGTTTTATTACAATTTTTTGGGTTTATTTTATTTTATTTTATTTGGTTTTACTTTATTTTATTTTATTGTACTTTAGTTTTATTCTATTTTGTTTTGGTTTACTTTAAAATTCTGTTGTTTATGTTGTCTTGTTTTATTTTACGTTGTTTTGTTTGATGTTGTTTCAGTTTGTGTTTTGTTTTGTTTTGTTGTTTTATTTTATTACTTTAGCTTCATTAATCATCATTAATTTGTTTTTTAACCCAGATATTTCAATTTTGTGTGACTGAAGCTTCCTTATTCAACACCAGTGTCACCCTCCACATCACAATGTTACCAGTCATATTTCCCTGGCAAATTTGTTTGCAGCCACTATGTTCCCAAAACCAGGATACCATGTAAGTCAAATGAAGAGTGACATCTTTGTGCACTCAGTTTGATAAAACTATCTCAGCTTTTAGTCACAAAATTTACCTGATTTAATCTGGGCTCTACCCCCCTCCCTCTCCAACTAAATACCTTTGCTTTAATGTGCAGGTGAATCCAAAAATAAGTTGCCTTGCTCAGTAGCTCTTTGACATTTTCTCTGAGGAAAACCGCTGGGGGAAGCAACGCTAGAAATGTGGAATCTTCACTCTTAGCCACATCACACACAGACATCCCCACTGTTAAAGCACATCTTTCTCATTACTGGTGCACAGCTGACACTTCACAGTTGAGTTTGCTGCGGGAACATCATTTTATTTCTCTGCATCTTTGTCGTAATTACCAACCTTCAGAATCCAGAGTGTCAGACTTCACAAGACCAGGCATTCCCTGTCATTTAACTGCGCTCTCAGAATTTGTATAGAAAGTGCAATTTTGCTGTCAGGGTTTCTGTCATAAAATGAGAACTGTTGTTTCAGGATTCGTGGTTGTTTATGGGCTTAAACTTAAGAGGTAGCTTTTCCTCCTAGGTCTCCCCACATCACATTTCAAAGATTTCCTGAGATACACGAGGACAGTGCTTTTCCTGCTTCATGTTTAGTCACCTGATCTGAAATAGTCTCTGAGAAAGTAAGTTTGCCATAGAGGATATTACCTACCTGGGTCTTTTGGAAGGGGAAAGAGATAATGCATGTGCTTTAGAAGCCTCACTGATTCCTAAATGTGATAAAAAGAGTTCCCCTTTGGGTTTGTGTCACTTTTTCCCCCTGGAGAGATGGAACCTGTCTCTTCTAGTGTTGCAAACAGGTAGGAGGTAATGCTTCTTTTACTTCTCCTCTTTTTTCTTTGCTGGGTGCTCATCAAACCTTCCAGCCTTCTCTAGCTTTTCTCTGGTCTTTCTGATTTGTTCAGTTCTATCCATTTCATTGTATTCCCCTTAAAATAAAACTAAACAAACAATGTGGATAGCCTTAGCTGGCAGACAAGCTTGTGCTTATTTGCCATTCCTTCCCTTCCCACCTTCCCACAGCTGTCTGCTCCTCCAGTGTAATGGAAAACTGCTCTTGTATGATCATTGTTGGTCCTGTGTCATAGAATCACAAAATGCTTGAGGTTGGAAGGGACATTTAAAGGTCACCTAGTCCAAACCTCCCACAGTGAGCAGGCACATCTTCAATTAGATCAGGTTGCTCAGAGCCCCATCTGACCTGACCTTGAATCTTTTCAGGGAAGGGGCTTCTCTCACCTCTCTGGGCACTCTGTTATTAAACAATGTATAGCAATGTGTGCATGTTATGTGTGCTTATGCACAGGCATACAAACCACAGGGCAATAAATCACATTTCGTATGACCAGATGCAGCTCTGATCATTAAGAAAAACAATTCTTTCACCCACTTAGATCTGTATTTATTTCAGACTAGTTTAATTCTCATTTACACTATGGATATTTCATATCACCCTGTCACTGGGGACATAAATTATTTTTAGATACCAATTGCCCCACTGCAATTGTTGAACAATAATAGAAATTGCTCAACTATGCTTCCAGCATAGGATGAAGTGAGTATAGTGTAAATGGCAAGTATGGCCATTTACTTTTCTTTATAGCCAAGCTGGCTTACTCATCCTTAGTTTAAGTGATAGTTCAAGCTGTGAAAGAGTTGTTACCACACTCATCATTTTTATTATGTAGGAAATGGTCCCTTTGGTTAATTGGATTTGGAAAATTTGCTGAGCATTCAGGTGAACCTCCATGAATCCTGGTAATATTGTGATATCCCACAAATATCTGTCAGCTGTCCACATTCTAACTAAGCCTTCCATTTTCTGTAGTTTTGAGCTCAGAATTGCAGAAAGAGCCCTTCCTGTAGTCCATTTGTACTTGATCACTGTACTATATTTTACAGAGTGAATGCTGTGCTATTGTAGTCCCTCTTCACCAATACATCTTCATATTGTATCAGAAACAGTGCAGTCAGCAGCACTGGGGAGTGTTTAATCGGTAGTGGTGAGGACATACCTTGAATATTGTGTTCAGTTTTGAGCCCCTTGCTACAAGAAGTACATTGAGGTGTTGCACCATGTCCAAAGAAGGGCAACAAAGCTGGTGAAAGGTCCAGAGCAGAAGTAGTGTGAGGAGCGGCTCAAGGAACTGTTTACCCTGGAGAAAAGGAGGCTAAGGAGAGACCTTCTGGCCCTCTACAACTCCCTAAAAGGAGGTTGGAGCCAGGTGGGGGTCAGTCTGCTGTCCCAGGTAACAAGAAATAGAACAATGGAAAATGGCCTCAGGTTCCACAAGAGGAGCTTTAGGTTGGACACTAGGAACAATTTCTTCCCCAAAAGTCCCTGCTGAGGGAAGTGGTGAAGCCACCATCCCTGGAGGGGTTTAAACACCAGGCAGATGTGGTGCTGAGAAACATGATTTAGTCTGAACAAAAATGATTCTGTGACTCTACAAAATACATAATGAGATTGATTTACTTTTCAGATGAATACATTCTAAGTCTATTCCTTAACAGTCTGTAACTGCATGGAAGAAATTTGTAGGCATCTCAGCAGTACGCCAAGTAATCAGTTTCCAGTAGCCTTATTGAAGACCTACCACCCTCACCATGGGACAGTGTTTCTGTGTCTGTCCTTTTGAATCTTCTCTGCCATTTAGAAGCAAGACCACAGGAGGTAAAAAAACCAACCAACCAAAACAAAAAGAAAACAAATACAAAAAAGAATTTCTCAAGAACTTGATTTTCTGGTTTATCCATTGCAGGTTTGGTCTGAAAGCCTTCAGAGGCATTAGGATACTTTCAATTGACTTCAGTGGGTTTTGGATTAAGACTTTAGGGAACAGTGTTTCACAAAACAGCAGATGAGAGTCTTTCTTTCCCTCTCACAATAATAAAAAGCAGTCCTAGCAAACTATAAAAACCTTCTGTGACTTCCCAACCATTCTCACTTCGGGAAACTGGGGAAAAGGAACTGTAATCTCCTAATGAGGCAAATAAAAACAGAAGAAGAATAGGTAAGTTGAATGTTAATCTCCATTTTATCATACCTAATTACTAGTGTATGACGGTGATCTATATGCTGTAAAAATGACATCCTCCACAATACAACAGGGATGGTTTAAGCTGCCTTAAATCACTCAATCTGCAATACATCTGAAATGTTAATTAAGCAAGTTTTTCATCCTCACCTCTGCTCTGCTGGCTTTAGTGAAAGCTTGTCTGCCAGGGAGAACTCTCTACAGGTACCGCCAATTCTGTTTGAAGTTGGTGATCTGGGTTTGGCTCATAACATTCACAGTAGATTTACCTGGGAGATCAATAAAAGCGTGTTCAAAGCAAGATTGGCTTCATAGAGCCTGGGATTTTTATTAATTTATATAAACTTCCTAAAACTTTTGGTATAAAGAAAAAGGGAAAAGCCTGAAAATATTCACAATAATGTACAGCAGGGTAACGAAAATGGTACAGCGGAGTCCTGGAACTAGTTTCTCTTCTCCAAAAAACACCCACAAAAGAGTGCACGTATGAGAACAAGGAGCTGCTAGAGACACAGAGCCTTCAGGTCATAGAATCATAGAATCAATAAGGTTGGAAGAGACCTCAAAGTTTGTCAAGTCCAACCTGTCACCCAAGACCTCATGACTACTAAACCATGCCTTCAAGTGTCAAGTCCAAGACCCTCTTGAACACCTCCAGGGATGGTGACTCCACTACCTCCCTGGGCAGCCCATTCCGATGGCTAACAACTCTCTCTGTGAAAATCTTTCTCCTCACCTTGAGTCTAAACTTCCCTTGACACAGCTTGAGACTGTGCCCACTTGTTCTGGTGCTGGTTGCCTGGGAGAAAAGACCAACCCCCTCTTGTCTACAACCTTCCTTCAGGTAGTTGTATGTTTCAAGTTGTGACATCTTGACTGCTCCTCCTTTTCAGGGGATTGGAAGAACCTCATCTTGGAAACACTACTTTAAAGTGCCTTATAGAAAGCACCCCAAAATACTCTTGAAAATCTTTATTGTGGCAAGTATTTGATGTAAAACTGTTTTCTGTCAGAGATGTCATGAGAGAAGCTCAAAAGGCAAATCACATCCTGGGCTGCATCAAAAGATGCATTGCCAGCAGATCCGGAGAGGTGATTCTTTCATTTTACTCTGCTCTGGCAAGACCTCACCTGGAGTACTGTGTACAAGTCTGGAGCCCTCAATACAGGAAGGATATGGAGCTGGTGCAGAGGAGGGCCATGAAAATGATCAGGGGGTTAGAGCACCTCTGCTACAAGGACAGGCTGAGGGAACTGGGATTGTTCAGCCTGGAGAAGAGGAGGCTCTGAGGGGACCTGATAGCAGCCTGCCAGTACCTGAAGGAGGCTACAGGAAGGATGGAGACAGACTGTTTGCAATGGTCTGCAGTGACAGGATGAGGGGCAATGGCTTCAAACTAGAGAAGGGCAGATTTAGATTGGATATCAGGAAGTTCTTTACTGTGAGGGTGGTGGAACACTAGAACAGGTTAAACAGGGAGGTGGTTGAAGCCTCATCCCTGGAGTTATTCAAGGTGGGGGTTGATGAGACCCTGGGTAATCTGGTGTAGTTGGGGGTGTCCCTGCTGACTGCGGGGAGGTTGGACTGGATGACCTTTGGAGATCCCTTCCAGCCTGGATCATTCTATGATTCTATGATTCTTTGATTAAATCTTTGTAAAAGACAAAATCTAAAAGCACTTCTCATCCCCAACTGTTAAACCAAATAGCATTGCTCGGTATGGCACATGTTGATTTTGTCTTCTTTTTTTTTTTCCCCCCATGGTATATAGTTTAGTAGCACATAAAATCAGAATTTAAAACCCAATCAAGCAGCCAGCAAGACTTTGATCTTTAAAATGCTGGAATTATCTTTAATCAGAGGAGATTTATAAGTAGTAGTCGAATTAAAGGTGGAATTACAGCCTGGCTTTGTTCGTTTAAGTTTCACTGCTCTTCCCACTAACAAAAATTTTGTCTCAAATATCTCCTCTGTTCTTTGAGAAGGATTTGTAATAGGCAGTCTTCAACTTCAGAATTGGGTTAATCTTCCAGATCTTTAGTGGCAGCACTATAAGTAGGTCTGTGAGCTTGGAGACCCTGAGCAGTAAAAGAGTATTTGAAGCTCTGGGTATGTGTGTTGGGTTTCATGTAGGGTCCCAGGGAAAAAAAAGGCTACTTTCTTTTGAAATTCTGCTTTTTTTGGGGTTTCTTTATTTGTTCTCAAACATATAATGATTCTTATAATGGGATTGGGACTGGGATTGGCTTTGGGTTTGGTTTGGTTTGTGGGGTTGTTTTGTGTGGTTTTCTATTTTTTTTGGGGGGGGAGGTGGTTTTCTTTTTCTTTTTTTTTTTTTTTTTTCCATTGGAATAAATGGCAAAATATGTCAAATTGCTTGGTTAGAAGTTTCATAGAAAATTACATTTCCTCTGCAGATCTGATGAACAAAATTAAGCGTGTGACAGGGATCTCCCAGTGAGGAGAGGAAAAAGGGTGCGTCAAGAGATGTTACAGCTGAGCACTCTTAGATTCCTTCTCTTGCTACCCAGTTAGAATAGAATAGAATAGAATAGAATAGAATAGAATAGAATAGAATAGAATAGAATAGAATAGAATAGAATAGAATAAGCCAGGTTGGAAGAGGTCTTTGAGATCATTGAGTCCAACCTATACCCCCACACCATGTAATCAACTAAACCATGGCACTGAGTGCCTCATCCAGTCTCTTCCTAAACACCTCCAGTGATGGTGACTCCACCACCTCCCTGGGCAGCACATTCCAATGGCCAATCTCTCTTTCTGGGAAGAATTTGTGCTTAACATCCAGCCTAAACCTCCCCTGGCACAGCTTGAGACTGTGTCCTCTTGTTCTGGTGCTGGTGGCCTGGGAGAAGAGACTAATCCCCACCTGGCTACAACCTCCATTCAGGTAGCTGTAGAGAGCAATAAGGTCTCACCTGAGCCTTCTCTTCTCCAGGCTAAGCAACCCCAGCTCCCTCAGCCTCTCCTCAGAGGGCTGTGCTCCAAACCCCTCCCCAGCTTTGTTGCCCTTCTCTGGACACCTTCCAGGAAGTCAACATCTTTCCTCAACTGAGGGGCCCAGAACTGGACACAGTACAGTTAGGTTTGCTTTCTACAATTCCCTGAAGTGAAGCTGGAGTGAGGTGGGGGTCAATTTGGTGTCCCAAGTAACAATCAATAGGACAACAAGAAATGGCCTCAAGTTGCCCCAGAGGAGCTTTAGGTTGGACATTAGCAAAGATTTCCCTACTGAGGGGTTGTCAAAGAACCAGAATAGACTGCCAAGGGAAGTAGTGGAGTCACCATCCCTGAATGGATGTAGAAGGGGTATAGATGTGGTTCTGAGGTTTAGTGATGGCTTAGAATTATTGGCTTAATAGTTGTGCTTGTTGATCTTAATGGTCTCCTCCAACAAAAAGTATTCCATGAAAGGCCAATGATGACAAAGTGATGCTTGCCTGCATGGCTGAGAGCTGCCTTCCATGCACTTCATTGCCTTTACACATTTTGTATCATGTCACCCTTTCTCCCATTCCATCTCAAACCCAGTTAAAGCAGGTGGCTCTGCTAAGGGAAACTGCTTTAAGGGAATTTTCAGGAAAAACCTTCCTCTATGGAGTGGAAGTTGTGAAGTGGGGAAGGGAATATTTAGAGAGGAGGTTACTTTATTTCTTGTCTTTTCTTTTTGAGTTTCCAAAGAAAGTGCCAGGTGTTTGTTCACTTTCCAACCCTTGCAAACGAAGTGTCAGACCTAATCCACTGAGCCCTTTGCTAACTGAACATTGCTGGATTTATCCTGCCTTACTTAGCACACAATATCTGGATACTTTGACTACATCTGAGGATTATGGCTGTAATTCTTTGTGGGGCTTTATTGCACCATAGCAGGCCATAATAAGACCTTAAACATTTATTCTTTTAAAGGAAAAAAAAGAAGAAAAGAAGACCCACCCCCCACCCCTCATCTGTGAATAAAGGCTTTTATAAGCAGCCTTGCAATGCATTCTGCCTGAGTATTCCTTCTGACAGTGTACCACTGGAAAAAAAAGTATTCCCATTGCCCCTTTGCAAGGAAAGGTCTAGCTGAAGCACAGTGAGCAGCAGTTTAACATTTCTTGGTTTTCCTTTTATTTATGGGTAACTGGGAGTGCTGCTCTTGTAGCTGCGAAGCAGGGCAAAGTAACCCACAGATGCAATCTCCACAAAGAGAGACCTAGGAAGAACACTTCATAGACATCCAAAGAGAAGGGGGAGCCAAAGCTCCCTTAAGAAAAGAGAGACACATTATGACTGAGTTCTGATAAAGGTGTAAGTCACTCAAACTCCTACTTCTGTATGAGAAAAGCAATCATTGTGATTCCCATGCCTGCTCCTTGGGATGATATCTTTGTAACTTATCTAAATACACTATTTGACTCTTAATATACCTGTTCATAGTGCAGCACGTTGGAAGATGGGACTGAGGATACAAGAATCACAGAATGGTTTGGGTTGGAAGGGACCTTAGGGTTCCATCTAATTCCAAGCCCCTTTCCATAGGTAGGGACATTTTCCACTAGACCAATTTGCTCAAAGCCCCATCCAACCTGACCTTGAACAATTCCAATGATGAGGTATCCACAACCCCTCTGGGCAACTTTTTCCAGTGCCTCACCACCCTCACAGTGAAGAACTTTCTTATGCCTGCTCTAAATCTACTTTAATTCAGTTTAAAGCCATTAGTCCTCATCCCACCACTACATGCCTTTGTAAAAAGTCGACATATAGGAAAAGAAATACAAATGACCTTTTCCAATTCACTGTGTTTGAGGTCAGGAAAGGGAACCATGTAGAGGGAACATTTACCAACCACCAACCTTATGATGACCTTGAGTAGTGTCCAGTTCTTGGCCCCTCAGTTTAGGAAAGATGTTGAGTTGCTGGAACATGTCCAGAGAAGTGCAACAAAGCTGGGGAGGGATTTGGGATACAAGCCCTCTGAGGAGAGGCTGAGGGAGCTGGGATTGCTTAGCTTGGAGAGGAGGAGGCTCAGGGGAGACCTTATTGCTCTCTACAACTACCTGAAGGGAGGTTGTAGCCAGGTGGGTGTTGGTCTCTTCTCCCAGGCAACCAGCATCAGAACAAGAGGACACAGTCCCAAGCTGCACCAGGGGAGGTTTAGGTTGGATGTTAGGATGAAATGACACATTCCATTTCTAAAATTTTGGATACAACAAGATTTTGAAGATAGCTTTGGCCCAGATTGTGTTTCAGGGCTCTAGTGTCCCATCTGAGATCTCTGGTGGCCCTATCTTCTTTCTTTTTTCTGCATGCCACTTAGCTGAGATTTCTGCTTCTACAGTGACTTCCCCAGTTCCCTTTATGCATAAGCAGCTCCTCCTGAACTTCCATCCAGCTCTTACTTCCCAAGCCCTATTTATCTACCATTTCCTCCCACCAGAAAGAAAAAAGAAAGAGGTTTGGGTACCATCCTATGATCATCCCGACTTCTCTAAATTCTCTCAGCCATAGTTTTGATCCTTATTAGCTAGTACCCATGCAGGCAGTGTCTGAACACTGTTCAGGGGTTAATAATATAGAAGCCATTTCCAAGTGGCAGGTGGGATGCAGCCACTCTGTTTTCAGGAGGAAGAATATCTAAGCATATGGATGCAAGCTGTCTCCTCCCAGCTGGTCTCAAGGACACAGAATGAGCCCTGGCCTTTTTTTTGTACAGAAGGGCAGAATTCTAGGAGCAAATAATAACTTGGGGAGCAGATGTGGTTTTCTTAACATTTAGCTCATTGTAGCAGTTTCTAATTCTGTGTTTGCAGTTATAATTATATATGCTCATAGTTGGCTGTATCCCTTTCTTAAAATGAAAAGAAAGGACTCATTTTACGCAGAAAATATTCACAAGGGCATTTTCAGATCCTTTGTTATCCATGGTTATGTTTCTGTGGCTGTGCATCACTGTCTTCTCTTCTTAAATGTATATCTTTCTTAGAAACATGTTAACCCTGAATCTATTTCTATATATATGTAATTTTTTATCATACCTATGGGTATCACAATTTATTAATGAGTGAATACCTCACAGTCTTTTAACCTTTTCTAGTAAATTAAATTACTCTCCCAATTTTCATTCTGTCATGTGATTCTCCCACCCTTGTCTAAAATCTTCCTGTGCAATGAAATAGGTGACATAAGTAAAACTGCTATGCATAATTGATAGGTTCTCTGTTTAATAAATAAGTCATGCGTTATATAAGGGGCAGGATTTCCAGTTGTTAAGCAGGCACTCTGAGAGGTAATAATATTTTTAGCTTCTGTCCAGAAGAAGAACGGAATATTTAAATCTCTTACTTCTGATAAGAAATGGAATAGAATAGAATAGAATAGAATAGAATAGGGTAGAATAGAATAGAATCAATCACAGAATCACCAAGGTTGGAAGAGACCTCAAAGTTCCTCAAGTCCAACCTGTCACTACAGACCCCATGACTAAGCCATGGCACCAAGTGCCACGTCCAGTCCCCTCTTGAACACCTCCAGGGATGGTGACTCCACCACCTCCCTGGGCAGCACATTCAAATGGCTAACAACGCTCTCTGTGAAGAACTTTCTGCTCACCTTCAGCCTAAACCTCCCCTGGCACAGCTTGAGACTGTGTCCTCTTGTTCTGGTGCTGGTTGCTTGACAGAAGAGACCATCTCCCTCCTGGCTGCAACCTCCTTTCAGGTAGTTGTAGACAGCAATAAGGTCTGCCCTGAGCCTCCTCTTCTCCAGGCTGTTGCCCTTCTCTGGACACATTCAATATAGACTAGACTAGACTAGACTAGACTAGGCTAGAATAGAATAGACTAGAATAATAGACTAGACTAGACTAGACTAGACTAGACTAGAATAGAATACAATTAATCAGGTTGGAAAAGACCTCTGAGATCATCGAGTCCAACCTATCACCCAACAAATTCATTCCAACCAAATTTTATCTTTGGAAAAATCAGTTCTGGTTGCAGAGATAACTGAATGACGTCTTGAAACAAAAAGAACCTAAAATCATTTGCTAGACATCAAACTTCCAGAGCTGTCAGGCTTGATCCACTGTTTGTTTCATAGTAGCAAAAAATGCCAGTGGAAAAAAACCCAAAACAACAGAACACAAAAAGAAAGGAAAAGCAAGTTTTGGCACTGCTAATGAGACAGAGGTGGCTGTAAACAATAGATGCCTTGTAGCTATACTGAAAGGGGAATCAAAGCTGTAATTAAATATAAAGCACTGCCAATGATAGGCTCTTTAATGTAACATATCTTAGTTGCTTTTCCTTTAGCAAATATCTTTCCTTAGACAAAAGCTGACTGACTGAAAATAAGACAAGAAAGATTTGTGCTGAAGACTGATTTTTTTTTTTGCTTATGACACACAAGTCCTGCAGTTTTAGTAGCAAATATTCTTGACTAGAACTCAGAGGAGAGCTCATTACACAGTTTTGGTGGCCTCTGTCTTCAAGAGGACACAGCCTCAAGCTGCACCAGGGGAGGTTTAGGCTGGATGTTAGGAAGAAGTTCTTCACAGAGTGATTGGTCATTGGAATGTGCTGCCCAGGGAGGTGGTGGAGTCACCATCACTGGAAGTGTTTAAAAAGAGACTGGATGAAGCACTTGGTGATATGGTTTAGTTGCTTAGATGGTGTTGGATGATGGGTTGGACACGATGATCTTGAAGGTCTCTTCCAACATGGTATGGTCTACTCTATTCTAAATGGTACCATGTGAAGTGGCATGTTCATGGATGAACATAGGCTTTAGGCCAACCCCAAGAAAAGGCAGATCTAAGCAACCTTTGTATCTTCTACCTTCTACCTTCAGACCTGAGAATCATAGACCTGTTTTGCATGAAAGAGAGCATTAAGATGATCAAATCCAACTATTAAGTCAACACTCTCTGCCAGCTCACCACTAAACCACGTCACTCAGCACCACATCTACATGTTTCCTAGATCCATCCTGGCATGGTGTCACTTTGCAGAATCACAGCATCTCAGAATCAGTCACAGAATGAATCACAGAATGTTAGGGGCTGGAAGGGACCTCAAAAGATCATCTAGTCCAACCCTCTTGCCAGAGCAGCGTCACCTACACCAGATCACACAGGAATGCAGCCAGGTGGGTTTTGAATATCTTCTTTGGGCAGCTTTCTCCCAGGCAATAAGAGAAAGAATAAGGGAAGAAATAGTTTATGAAACCTGAGGAGCTGAAACTTCTTCACCTTTGTATTTTCAAGTTATAAAATAACTCAAATATGCGGGCACTGGATGGATGACAGCATTCTCCCAAACACAGAAGTCCAAAGTGTGTTGCTTCATGAATATACACAAATGAGAACAAAGTAGAGAGAGTACTGGAAGGCAAAGGTAACTCTTATTCAACATCTGCCTGAGCTAATCAAAAGGATCCACAACTTCTGCACAGTCCTTGATCAGCTGCATGGTGCCTCCAGCCAGAATCCAGCCTATCTGTGTAAACAAAAGGAAGCCCTGAGCTAGTACTAGGAAATAGGCCAGAGGATTTGGTACAAAGAACCACAGTTCTTGTCTGGTTCAGCTTAATTCTCTTCTTGCATAATTTTCTACTTGCAAATCAAAAGAAAATAGCACAGAATCTGAGCTACTACCCTTCTATAAGCCTAAAAGATAAAGTCAAAATCTACAGCACTGAAGTAAGAGTGGATGCATAAATGCAGTATAAATAATCTGTCAGTTTGAGGGCAGTATAATAATCAAAATCAAGATATTTCAATATAGAATAGAAACAATAATTCTTCTAAATCACAAGAGGAACAGAGTCTGAAGGAAAAAACACCCAATTATTCCCATTTAACTCAGAAGAACTCTATTACAGAATCTGACCCTGGAGAAGCTCCTCTGCAAGGGAAGATATTCACCAACTGCTTCTGCTTGCCTGACAGAGTTCAAGCAGTGTCTGGACAAATCATTTAGTCACATGATTTAGTCCTGCCAAAAGCAGGGATTTGGACTCGTTGATCCTTAAGGGTTCCTTCCAAATTGAGATACTCTATGATGTTATGATTCTGCTTTCAGAAACAGTGGGAATAATGAAGGTGGTTTGTCATAGTTTGAAGTGATGCGTTTGGACTTTCTGATGTCTAATAGAGTGCAAGCAGTGAGATTTCCCAGCTGCTGGGCTATGTAGTACCTCTTCCCTGCAGATTGGCTAATAATCACTTCTTGAGGTTGTACTGCAGCTGTCTCTCTTGGAAATCACTGGAAAAAATGTCACTGAGCCAGGCAGTGACATTTCTGGGACCTGACAATCTCTCAAATTATGTTGACAGTGGCAAATATGTCAAAAAGTCATTAGGGAGAGACTGACCTGTGCAAGCATACACACATAGAATCATAGAATTGTCAGGGTTGGAAGAGACCTCAAGGATCATCTACTTCCAACCCCTCTGCCATGAGCAGGGACACTTCACACTAGATCAGGTTGCTCAGAGCCTCATCCAGCCTGGCCTTAAATTCCTCCAGGGATGGGTCTTCCACCACCTCCCTGGTCTACCTGTATCAGTGTCTCACCAGCCCCATGGGGAAGAACTTCTTCCTAACATTCAATCTGAATCTACCCATTCCTAGTTTTGTTCCATTCCCCCTAGTCCTGTCACACCTGACACCCTAAAATGTCCCTCCCCAGCTTTCTTGTAGCTCTCCTTTAGATACTGAAAGGCCACAATAAAGTCTCCTTGGAGCCTTCTATTCTGCAGACTGAACAGCATGCACAGTCTCAGCTAAACTGCATAAGCCACAGATCCTTATAAGAACTAGGCTTGGAGTGTTGGTGACTTCAAAGTGCAGAAACTGCTTTTAGGTGGAAAAAACATCTCCCACATCTCCTGTTTTATTGCACCCAGGGGCAGAACCATCCCTGAAGAACAGTGGTCTGTGAAGGCCCAAGCTGGAGGAGAGGAAAAGGATTAAGAAGGAAAGAGCTGGACTCTGCTACAAGCATGAGCACAACCTCCTGCCCCATCCTGCACATCACCAGAAGGATTAGGACAGGCAAAGTGTGACACACAACAGTTAAATGGATGTATGAAATTAGGAGAATGGAGAAGGGGTATTTATTACAATAGAGTGGGGGTGTTTATTACTGAAGTTCAGTCTGAGTAAGGGGAGGGGAAAGATGTTTCCCTACATTCTTCTTCAGTAATCAGTAGTTTGTGTTAATTGGCACTAAGTTAAATTAATAAATGTTGAGACTATTTCACCTGTCATCCCTTTTTCTACTCTCCAGCTCCTAAGGGAGAGTGTTGCAATTGCAGGAAGTCATTCTTTGTGCCCCAGTTAGGAATTGCTTGGTGTTTGCCAGCTTGCTAACTATCAATGCCTGACTGCATACTTCCCTTGGAACCCAGTGGGTGGCTTTCCACAGTTACCACTGCTGCTAAATAAAACAGGACAGAGAGTGATTTCCCATACCCAACTACTACAAACTCTCCTGATTCCCTGCTGGCATGTTTTCTCTCAAAGTTGTGGTCTGTACCAATAAGAAATCTTTCAGACAAAGCCTAAGCATGTCCTGGGAAGAGCATGTGACATCCCATCCCTCTTGGGGCACGTGGGCCAAAATGTTGCAGGTTTGACTTCCTTCCTTACAAGGTACTCCAATACAGCACAATAGGCTTTGAAACCTCAAAGATTGCTGCATGCCTTTCTGTTGCATATATGCATCATTTCTTAGTTTCATGCCAAGAAAACATCATTGTGGTGGTGAACACTTCTGACTGAAAACCAAACATTCATGCAGGAGATAATTGTACACCTTGGAGTTCTAGGGTGCTCCACTTAGTGGCCCTTTGTGTGCCAGAGGCAAGTGGAAATTAGAGTGAACATTAGCAGCCTTGACTTCAGGGCCAAATAAAAGAGGCACTCTATAGAGAACAGCTTTGCTACCTCACAAGCATTTGTGTAGATAATCTCACAGTTTTGCTCCTGATAATAATTCAAGTGAGGGGCTGGCACTTAGAGCTTTCTCTTGAACTCACATCAAGGTTGCTCTTACTTTTACTTGATCATTTTGATGGCCAGAGATTACATTAGTCTCTCATTCCTTCGCATGCTATTGTCTACAGAATTTAGTATGTGCCAGTAACCTTGATTTGACAGGAGGCTCTTAATGACTTGCAACCTCTTAACTAACAGTTAGGGTGAGTGGCTATTCTAAAAATTAAGGGTTTGGGGAATTTGAATCCTAAACACTACTGACAGTATCTCTGAGATTGTTACATACAATGCAGCAGAGAACCAGCTGGCTATTATCCTATCAATTAAATTATATTGGCAGCACTGTGCAATGTCTTATCTGACCTTTAGATGCTCATCCAGGAGGAAGCAGGTTTTATGCAACTCCTCTATCCTACCTGGAAAGTCTGAGCAAAAGTCTTCCATATTCTAAATGTAACTCAGAGGGCACAAATTCCTTTGTTTAAACAACCCATGTGAGGCAGCATCTGCTCATAATAATCATAGAATCAATCAGGTTGGAAATAACCTCAGAGATCATCGAGTCTATATATATATCACAGAATCACAGAATCAGCAAGGTTGGAAGAGACCTCAAAGATCATCAGGTCCAATCTGTCACCACAGACCTCATGACTAAACCATGGCACCAAGTGCCACGTCCAATCCCCTCTTGAACACCTCCAGGGATGGTGACTCCACCACCTCCCTGGGCAGCCCTAATGACTCTGAGCACTTAACATGGCTATGTTTGGAGCTGAATCTCATTTAGTTTTTTTTTAACCTTAGATTGATAATCTTCTGGGGCTGTTTTTAAGTCTAGCATCCAATTTTAACAGTATAATCATAAAAAATAATATTTGGCATAGCATTTTGTTTACTAAATTCCCTCCACAGAGTTACACATTAACTTTTTCTTAGTTCTACATTTCTTTCTTCTTCTTCTCAAAGCTAAAGGACTGACTTGAACAACAGTCAAGGTCTTCAGATTCCTCCAGGACCCTTCAATCTCTGAGCTTCACAAAAGCAAATCAACTGCATCAGCTAAACAACAAAGCTGCTCCATAATCAGAATCAACCTGGTTGTATTTTTCCCAGTGCAAAATGGCACCAGTCACCTCCTTCCTAATTAATTACCACCCCAGTAGACTCGTTCCAGTGCGTTTGGAAGAGTTCTCAACAACAACAACAATCTTCCCTGTGAAGTCCCTTAAAACATGCACATCGCATTGTGTTGATTGATTGATGAACCTCATTGCAGTGTGTCTATAATAATGTGCTAAATGTTACATATGCCCTTAGTGGGTAATTTCAGGAAATTATTAAAATGTGCTTCTTTTAAAAGGTTTGGGAATGTAAGTCAAAGAGACACTTAACAGACCCAGTGCTGATTAGTGTGGGTGACCACAGTGTACCGGAGCCTTTGATATTTCTTGGCTTTTTCTTGGTTTCCCGGAGGCCCTTTGGACAAAGCAAGAAAGATGGCTGAGACACCCTTGGCCTTCTGGGAAACTCAGTGACATTTAAAGACTTCTGGGGCCTATTCTGCTAATATCTAAACTAATTAAAATCAAATCATAATTGTGGAAGCGTGTTCACTGGAATTCTAATCAGACTCGGAGCACTGCACGCTGCGTGCTGCTGTGCTGAAGGCTGTCTCAGCTATGTGAGGAGTGTTTTACTACACAGCAAATTGTTCTCAGTGATTCTTCTCCATCTTACAACCAGATCCTTGTATCATTCAGCCAGAGTGTTCCAGCAACTGTCCCTTTCTTAAAGGCACAGCCTAAAATGGTCACAGAATGTCACTTCAAATGTAGGATGAACACTTGCTTCGACGTGTCTCTCTTTCTGCATACACTGAACACATTTTGCTGTGTCATGTAATGGGGTATTTGACAGGGTGTGGCAGACTTCTTTTACACCAGCTGTGTTTTTATCAGGGCTGAACTTCCACCTTACACAGCCCCAGATCTGTTTCTGGAATTATATTTGACATCTGAAGAGACAGAGCAGCTGAGGAATAAGAAATGCTTGTGTCAGAGACAAGTACGTTTGACACAGTTTGATTTATCAGCAGTTCAAGATTTATTAACAAAGTGAGATAAATCAAAGGCTGGATTTAACAGCACTTGACTTAGTAAAACAGTGACTTAATTGTAGATTTGAGAATGACAAGATTCACTCTAACTTACTACAAGGTATCTGAAACCAAAGGATGTATATATGCATGAACACAGAGCATGTAGTCATAGAAATTCTTGGCCAGTGAAATACATAGATGTCCAAAATGTATAAAATGTATAAAATCAGACACCAAGATGAATGGAGAGGTGGGTAAAAGAGATCAGCCTATAGCCAAAATACTTCCTTCAGTTTAGAGTAACTACAATTCATGGGCATTTCTCAACTGTCAGCATTTGAATCTCAAGGAGGTGGTGTCGCCTAGGCCTGGTGTCATCTTCATCAGCAGATGGTCCTGAGAGACATCCCTTCTCAGGGGAAATGCTGGATGCAACCCACTGTGATGCAGGGTAGATCAGTAGATCCCATTTTGAACCTATATTCATAGGGATTGAGTCAACTTGGTGCCATGGTTTAGTTGATTAGCTGGTGCTGGGTGATAGGTTGGACTCGGTGATCTTGAAGGTCTTTTCCAACCTGGTCTATTCTATTCTATTCTATTCTATTCTATTCTATCCTATCCTATCCTATCCTATCCTATCCTATTCCATTCCATTCCATTCCATTCCATTCCATTCTATTCTAAACTGAGTTTTGTCAGGTACTTTTCCTTTTGACCTAACTCAAGTGATGCAATATTCTGGTTTGTGATGTACTGATCTTGCTGGATTTTGGGGTCTTGGTGTTTTTTCCATCAGTCACACATGCCAAGCACTTACTGGATCTTGATATCCTGGTGCCTCCTCTTTGAGCCATGGCCCAAATGCATGTGTACCAGGTCATAAGAAGGTGAGCTGATCATCTGAGACCATAAGGAAGAGGTAAGAGCCAGGTGGGCCCAAGGGGTACTGCAGAAAGCAACTGTTATTGTCCCCAGAGAACAGGAGAAGCAAGAGCTAGATACACTGAGGAGGTAACTTAAGGCTCTGGTACACTGCCTTTTGTAATCCATACTTTTCCAATGGATTGCTGCATGGCTCAGGGAAGGGAATACTACTCTGTACTGGGTGGCCCATGAGTGAGGGGGAATTGTACCACCACAACCTGACAAACAACCAAGAGTTAGGTCCCTTTGATTTCTTACATTACTCCCTGTATGATCACCAACAGTCCCTTCAAAAATGTAGAAATTATTTAGGAAATGGCAACATATGGTTGTTTAAACCCCTACTTCAAATAAAACATGCAATTCATTTTCTCTCCCAATCTGTCACCCCCCAGAAATAGTGCAAAGAAAGTTTCTTAACGATGACCAGGGGTAGGGAAAAACTTTAGTCTATTCTTGATTGGGACTCCTCAATGTGGAAAAAATAACTGAGAAGGGATGTGATGAATAAATTGATCTCCTTTGACTGAGGAGATAAAGGGCAGGAGGGAATAGGTACCATGTATTCCATCAGAGTTTTCAAGCAAGTGCAGCAAGGGTCTAATTCTGCTACCAGAGTCAATAGATAGGCAGAGTCTTCACTCATGCTGAGATTGGAGATCATGGGCTGTATGTTAGTGCATCTCATTGCAATACTGATAGGGTCATAATGTTGAGCTCAATGAGAGCTGTGTCTGAAGAAGTACATGCTGCTGCTGAAGTATATGTCTGTCAGCTTAGTCTGAATCTGGCAGGTCTTATCTTGAACATTTGTGGTTCAGTGTCACTATGACTGTACATTGAAACACCTGTGTCAGATCAATCCCACCCTCTAACTGCTAAGGAAAACAGCATGAGAATGCAACAAGTACTAAAGCATCTAGGAAAGGTTTATTAATATTTAGCAAAACTAATCTGTTTCTCACTAGCCAAAACATGCACATCCAGCCCTTTTGGGAAGACAGCTTTGAAGATTCACTGAGTTGAAATGAGGTTTTCTGTGCTATATGTAACCATTCAGATTCTCTCTGGGCTAAATCCTATTCCCATAAATTTGAAGTCAACCTTTGAGATTTGGGAGATCATTAGAGGGTTTGTGTATGTTTTCTTCATTCTGTTTTTCCAGATAGACCAAATGTACTCACTTTCTAGATGGGAATGTGATTTAAATAATATGACTTTGCTAACATTGCATTTTGAATTTATCTTTATTAAGGCTGCATTTTAATTTCATTCCATGTATCCTCATTAAGCAACTGTTTGCTCCCTCAGGCATTTTATTCAAGCTAACTTTTAATCTACCTATTGCTACTCAAAGCTGTAAAAGTTAAAGCCTATTTGAATTTTTATTTGGAAATCTGCTAGATTCATACACCCCATTCCCCCCTCACCCCCTTTATAGGACTGCAGGCATTCTGCTTTTGCTGGAGATGGTCTAATTTCCCTACATAATCTGATAAATAATAAATTACATAACACATAGTCACACCACTGTTTTGTATGTACAGCCCTGATCTCCAGAAAACTATATGTTAGCTACAATAGCAATTCATTTTGCATTACTATTGCAGAAGCTCTGTCTACTCAGCTGTCTGAAATCCTGTCACCAAAGCATTCAGATGTTGCATAGCCATTGAAATTATCACTGAGTGGGCCTAAAGGACATAGATTCCCCCTCTTCTTCCCCCCATTGCTTCTATTGATTTGAACTTCTGAATATTGCACACTGCTTTAAGATGACAGGTGATGGAGTAGAATAGAATAGAATAGAATAGAATAGAATAGGATTAGCCAGATTGGAAGAGACCTTTGAGATCATCAAGTCCAACCTACCATCCAACACCATCTAATCAACTAAACCATGACATCAAGCACCCCATCCAGTCTCTTCCGAAACACCTCCAGTGATGGTGACTCCACCACCTCCCTGGGCAGCCCATTCCAATGGCCAATCTCTCTTTCTGTGAAGAATGTCTTCCTAACATCCAGCTTAAACCTCCCCTGGTGCAGCTTGAGACTGTGTCTTCTTGTTCTGGTGCTGGTTGCCTGGGAGAAGAGACCAACCCCCACCTGGTTACAACCTTCGTCCAGGTAGTTGTAGACAGCAATAAGGTCTCCCCTGAGACTCCTCCTCTCCAGGCTGAGTAACCCCAGCTCTCTCAGCCCCTCCTCATAGGGCTGTGCTTCAAACCCCTCCCCAGCTTTGTTGCCCTTCTTTGGACACCTTCCAGCCACTCAACATCTTTCCTAAACTGAGGGGCCCAGAACTGGACACAGGACTCAAGGTGTGGCCTAACCAGTAATGAGTACAGGGGTAGAATGACCTCCCTGCTCCTGCTGGCCACACTCTTCCTGATACAGGCCAGGATGTGTTCAGTGAATGTCCTTTTATTACATAATGTCCCACAATGTGATTTCTCTGGACATGGCAGCATATGCATCACACTCAAAATCTTTTTTTATCGTGGTTCACTCAAAAATTAGAAGTTCTTCTTGTGCTATATATAGTGCTTACAAACTTAAGGCATAGTTTTTTGACTAAAGTGATCCCAGACACATCTCTGGGAAGTATTAAAACCACCCAGCATAGGTTAGGGCCACAAAAATGATCAGAGGGAATACCTCTCCCTTGAAGAAAGGTTGAGAGGTTCAGCCAGGTAGAGAGAAGGCTCCAGGGAGGCATTACTGTGGCCTTCCAATATCTAATGGGGGCCTATAAGAAAGATGGGGACAATCTTTTTAGCAGGGCCTTTTGTCTCCTATGAAGACTTTCAAGACCCATCTGGATGCATTCCTGTGTGACCTGCACTAGATTCTATGATCCTGCTTTGGCATTGGCTTGGGCTCAATGATCTCTGGAGGTTCCTTCCAACCCCTAACACCCAGGACAAGGGGTGACCGTTTTAAACTAAAAGAGGGGAGAGTCCGACTAGATATAACTTTTTTTGCAATTAGTGTGATGAAACACTGTCACATTTTGCCCAGAGAGGTGGCACATGCCCCATCCTTGGAAATATTCCATATGATGTTGGCTGGGGCTCTGTGCAACCTGACGTAGGTTAAGATGTTTCTCTTCACTGCAGATGACCTTTAAAGGTCCCTCCCAACTGAAAACATCCTATAATACTATGATTCATTCTGGGATTCTAAAATTGCAAAACATGTTCTTGTTGTCTCGTACCATGGATTTGGTCTTTGTGTTTTCTCTTCCAGTGACCTCATCACCCACCTTTTGTCTTTGATAGCTGCAATGGCTGTCATGGTAACTGAGTCTTGAATGCTGGCATCACACAAGTCAGGATATAGCTATGACAATGTGCAGTATCAGTAGGTGAGCTATCACTCTCCTGTTTCCTTTCTCCTCCATCACCTGCATTTACCAGTGACAGGACAAGAAACAAGGGGTACAAGCTAGAACATAAGAGGTTCCACCTCTACAAGAGGCAACACTTCTTTATGATGAGGGTGATGGAACACTGCAGCAGGCTGCCCAGAGAGGTTGTGGAGCCTCCTTCTCTAGAGACTTTCAAAACCCTCCTAGATGTGTTCCTGTGCAGACTTAGGTGACTCTGCTTTGGCAGGGGGGTTGGACTTGATCTCTGGAGATTCCTTCCAATCCCTAACATTCTGTGATTCTGTGATTTCTCCAAGTGTAATGCAATCCATGTCACTGTATATTTACCTAGAGAAACAAAATTGTTTCTGCTTGGCTTGATGTAATCCTTCATTCCCAGAACTTGCATAGCCTACTGTTACTGACTGCTCTCAAACCAAGTTATTGTTTTATTTCTCTAGCTCAGCATTTTGTGTTTTGAAAAGCTGGGTGCTACCTTCAGCAAAAAAAATAAATAAAACCTCTAAAGTAGGTCAGGAATCAGAACCAAAAAAGCTGCTCAAGGCAGACTCAGATCTGTGGGTATTTGCAATTTTAACTCACTGGTTGTTCAAAACATAACTAAAGCTCATGAGCATACAGCAGAAACAACAGCAAGCAAAATGTGTTTGTATTATAAGTGTCTGCATTGGCCTTAATTATTCCCTGCTTGGTGATATATGAATAAAAAACGTGTAGAATTATAGTGAGATATAAATAGATATAAACTACACAAACAGATCTTCACACACACCCCCCCCCCCCCCCCCATTTTCTTTTGTGGAGGTTATTTAATGCCATATACCCTTTCATTTTTGACAAGATTTCCTTGCAGGTGATGCTCAGGATTCACTACTGCAAATGGTGCTTTTAAATAAAGATAATTCTGCTGAGAGCAGTGAGATTACCTACACACTTGTAACTGCTGCACTGAGGACGCTGCAGATACTTACCAGGAGGAACAGCAGGGAAAAGGAAAGGAAAATGCCTGTGTTGCTGCTGCTCCAAATGAAAGCTGTCTTTTTAATTTACTTCACCATTCTTAAAGAGTAAATATTACTTCTCCATTGCTGCATCTTTCTAAAATTCATTCCTGAGCCTTGTAATAAGGAAGCCAATCTCAACAGTAAAAGTAGTACAAGCGCTACTGGTTGGACGTCACGAGTGAATCATAGAATCAACCTCAGAGATCATCAAGTCCAACCTGTTACCTAATACCTAATGACAACTGTTACCTAATACCTTATGACAACTAAACCATGGCTTCAAGTGCCACATCCAATCCTTTTTTTGGACAGTGACTCTACCACTGGGCTCTACCTGGGCAGCACATTCCAATGGCAAACTACTCTTTCTGTGAAGTGCTTTCTCCTCACCTCAAGCCTAAACTTCCCCTGGCACAGCTTGAGACTGTGTCTTCTTGTTCTGTTGATGGTTGCATGGCAGAAGAGACCAACGCCCACCTGGCTACAACCTACTTTCACGTAGTTGTAGAGAGCAATAAGGTCTCCCCTCAGCCTTCTCCTCTCCAGGCTAAGCAACTCCAGCTCCCTCAGCCTCTCCTCAGAGGGCTGTGCTCCAAACTCCTCCCCAGGTTTGTTGCCCTTCTCTGGACACCTTCCAGCAACTCAACATCTTTCCTAAATGGAGGGGCCCAGAACTGGACACAGGACTCAAGGTGTGGCCCAACCAGTGCTCAGTCAGAGTGGCTGGATAGCTGCCAGGCAGAAAGGGACCTGGGGGTGCTGATTGACACCCGCCTAAACATGAGCCAGCAGTGTGCCCAGGTGGCCAAGAGGGCCAATGGCATCCTGGCCTGTATTAGGAATAGTGTGGCCAGCAGGAGCAGGGAGGTCATTGTGCCCCTGTACTCTGCATTGGTTAGGCCACACCTTGAGTACTGTGTCCAGTTCTGGGCCCCTCAGTTTAGGAAGGACGTCGAGACACTTGAACGTGTCCAGAGAAGGGCAACAAGGCTGGTGAGAGGCCTTGAGCACAGCCCTATGAGGAGAGGCTGAGGGAGCTGGGATTGTTTAGCCTGGAGAAGAGAAGGATCAGAGGTGACCTCATTGCCCTCTACAACTACCTGAAAGGTGGTTGTGGACGGGAGGGGGTTGGTCTCTTCTCCCAGGCATCCAGCACCAGAACAAGGGGACACAGTCTCAAGCTGTGCCAGGGGAGGTTTAGACTCGAGGTGAGGAAAAAGTTCTTCACTGAGTGAGTCATTCGTCATTGGAATGGGCTGCCCAGGGAGGTGGTGGAGTCGCCGTCTCTGGAGGTGTTCAAGGGGAGATTGGATGTGGCACTTGGTGCCATGATCTAGTTGTGAGGTCTGTTGGAACAGGTTGGACTTGATGATCCTTGGGGTCTCTTCCAACCTTAGTTACTGTGATACTGTGTGATACTGTGATACTATGAGTACAGGGCAGAATGACTTCCCTGCTCCTGCTGGCCGCACTGTTCCTGATGCAGGCCAGGAAGCCATTGGCCTTCTTGGCCACCTGGGCACACATTTTAAGGCATCATTTCCAAAAGAAAATGTTCAGATTTTGCACTTGGAATGATTGTTTAAAAGAAATCCTGCTTCACATTTTGACTCTGAGGTACCAGGTAGTCAAAATTGCTACTCTATTGCGAGAGGAGAAGAAGGTCTCTGACTTCTCTTCCTTCAGTTCTGGCTGAAAAGCTAATTAGAATAGATCTTCTTAAAAGAAATGTCAAGACCTTATATATAATCAGGGCAGAAATGTTTGACAGGAAGATCACAGAATCACAGCACAGTAGGAGTTTGAAGGGACCTCTGGTTGACATCTAGTCCAACCGCCCTGCTAAAGCAGGGACACCCAGAACAAGTGGCACGGGAACCTGTCCAGGTGAATTTGAAATCTCTCTAGAGAAGGAGACTCCACAGTCTCTCTAGGCAGTCTGTCACAGGGTTCCATCACACTCATGGCAAAAGAAGTTTTTCCTTATGTTTAGGTAGAACTTTCTGTGTTCCAGTTTGCACCCATTGCCCCTAGTCCTGTTGCTGGCCACCACTGAAGAGTCTGATCCCATTCTCTTGACATCCACTCTTTAGATATTGATAAGCATTTTGAATATCCCCTCTCAGCCATCTCCAGCTCTCTCAGTTTCTCCTCATCATCTTTGCAGTACTCCATTAGACTCTCTCCAGAATCACAGAATCACTATGGATGGAAAAAACCTTTAATATCATCAAGTCTAACCATTACCTAACTCTATCAAGGGCACTACTACACCATAGCCTTGAGTACATCCTTGTCTTTCTGTAACTAGGGAGCCCAGAACTGGATGCAGTACTTTTGAGGTGGCCCCACTAGGGCAGAGCAGAAAGGGAGAAGAATCTCACATTCTTCTTAATGCACTTCAAGATGCCATTGGCTTTCCGGGCCACAAGAGATGTGCTTATTGGAAGTGCTGTTATCAGAGAATGTACATAACGGAGAAGGTACATAACAATAAACTGGAAAAGTAAGTTTCCAAATAATTAGGTATTTTCATCCTGGAACTGAAAAGTAAATCTGGGGTTAGTGTTACAGTTTGAGGTCAGGTTTCTCTTTACCTAGGTGTTTTTTTAATTCCACTTCAGATTGTTGCAACAGCTTTGCTTTAGCCTTCACAAAATCTGCCTTCCTACTTTGCCCTTTCCTGTTGTTGATTCACACTGCAATTCCCTTAAGGAAAACAGAATAGATACAAGCCTGCAAAGTCCTGAACACTTCCACCTTTCTTTGCCTTTTGAACCTTAATTCTGAAATAATTCTAATCTGGAAAATGATCAAGACATATTGTGATAACATCTCTTAATGCCTACTCTAAGCAAAGGATCCAGCTGGCATAGTATAAAACCATGACTAGAGGTTGCTGACTCCTCTCCCCTACTGCCAAATTTCCTTTACCGCTCCAAGAACAATGTTAGTAAAGGAACCAGAAGGCTGGACAATGAAAGGAGGTTTTGTTCAAACCTCCCACTGATACTGAGCTTCACAGGTAATAAGCAGGACTGGCCTGAGGCCAAAAATAAACTTTTTATTTGGCTCTCTCAGCAAAGGAAACTACTGCTGCAACACAGGACTTCAGCAACTTTTCCCTGAAGCTAATGAAATTTCATTCAACTCAGGGCTGGTAAAATGGATTCCAGAAGACGGTAGAACTCAGGCCACTCAGAGTGGTTTTCTTTCCAAGACCTATCAGCAGATGATGAAGAGTTGTTTTACATTAAATCAGAAATTATGAAAGGGGTATCACCATCACTGGAGGTGTTTAGGAAGAGACTGGATGGGGCACTTTGTGCCATGGTTTAGTTGATTAGATGGTGTTGTGTGATAGATTGGACTTGATGATCACAAAGGTCTCTTCCAACCTGGTTTATTCTATCCTATCCTATCCTATCCTATCCTATCCTATCCTATCCTATCCTATCCTATCCTATCCTATCCTATCCTATCCTATCCTATCCTATTCTATTCTATTCTATTCTATTCTATGTGTGTCCTCTTGTTCTATCACAGGTTGCCTGGGAGAAGAGACCAACCCCCACCTGTGTACAAGTTCCTTTCAGGTAGGAAGGAAGTCTAAGAGGCATGTTAAAAATGACATGAAGGAAAGCAAAAAAATGTGGCCTTTTTTCCCCCCCAAGTGTTTTCATTTTTAATGTTTAAATGCAAAAAAACCAGACCCATATGAAGATATCATTCAGTAATACTGAGATGGTGTTGGATGATGGGTTGGACATGATGATCTCAAAGGTCTCTTCCAACCTGGTTTATTCTATTCTGTTCTGTTCTGTTCTATTCTATTCTGTTCTATAATATTCTATTCTATTCTAAAATGTTCTTTCTATAATGCTGTAAATTGCCAAAGTTTCTGTGTCAGCACCAATTAGTTCAAATAATCCTCACACTTTTTAGATGCTAATAGTAACCTTGCAAAAGTCAATCAATTTGTGTGTGGGGGTGTGTGTACATGAGGACTACAATCCCTCCATGTATTCATATGCACAGAGTATCCAGGCATTTGTCAGTCTCTAATAAAAAACAGAAGTGACATCTGTCATGCATTCCAGTAAACACATTAAGCAAACACAATAGGACCCCAAAATGTTTACTCAAGTACCCTAATTAATTGTGACTTGCTGTAACAGAATTTTCCATGAATTAAACAGCAAGATCCTTCCCCTTCTGTAGCTGGTTTTTTTTTGGTGCAGTGGGGAAAAGATTTAAACTAAAGACTTCCCTTCTGGCCCTGCCAAGGTGCATTTTTCCCTCCTAGACTTGACTTAGTGTAGAAGTTGATGTGAGAGTTTGTCACGGCTGTTTTGACAGTCCGGTCATCCTAATCCAGGGATCTGGTCCCTGTGGTTTGTCAATTATCCTACTAACCCTACAGCGAGAGGAACACTCAAGGCACTGAACTGTCATCCAATAACCAAGAAATAATGTCAGCAGCCAGTGAGTAGGGATTGTGAGAGATGGGGATGCTTTTGACAATAGAGGAGCGTGGATCATTTCGGCGTTTATTTTATTTATAGGCATTTCTAACAAATTAATTACACCTCGCTGCAAGGCTTCACTCTACCTTGCTGGATCCAGCCCTGCATGGTGAGTGCAACTGAGTGCAGAGATTGCAGCAAGGCAGATCCAGGCCTGGAGGTTCGATTCCCAGCCTCTTTTCGCTCCCCTCCTGTGACCTTGAGCTTGTTACTTGACTCGGCTATGTTTCGATATCCCCCTGGATAAACTGAGGATAAAAGCATCCACTCGGAAGAGCAGAGAGAACCTTAATCAATTAATGCCTGCAAAGGACATTAAGATCGTTTAACGGAAGGTAGAATTAAAGTGCAAATTATGCTAAAGTCCTACTGAAATGAAAGGCAAGTATGTTTAAGAGGGGATTTAGATGCAGAAGGCTAGACAGCAAAAAAAAATCTAGGTGGAGAATCACAAGAGGCTTGATTCTGATGAAGTGTGTATCAGGATAATTTGGCTTAACTCTCCACTTAGTACTAACAAAGCAGGCTCTGCCCTGGATTCTCTCGGTGTAAGGTTACACTGATCCATGATTGTACCAATTAAAGCAGCTGAGAGTCTAATTTTTTGGTGCTTAAAGTCCACATACCTAGAGCTGTAATTATGTGATTTTTTTTTTTCATTCCCTGAGTCTTTTTTCCCCCTGTTGTTTCTCAGTCACAGGTTTACCCTAAGCATGGTAAAGTGAGAAGATATGTCAGAAGAAATGAACTAAGAGAAACAAGTGAAACCCCTGAAGTCATCCTGTTTCCAAGCAAGACACAGCACAGCCACCAAGACTGAATGATGATGAGAGGGCTGGAGCACCTCTCTTATGAAGATGGATTGAAAGAGTTGGGGCTGTTCAGTCTGGAAAAGAGAAGGCTCTGAGGAGACGTTGTTGAGGCCTTCCAGTATCTGAAGGGAGTCCACAAGAAAGCTTGGAGGGACTTTTTAGGGTGTCAGGGAGTGATAGGACTAGGGAGAATGGAGGGAAAATAGAAATGGGTAGATTCAGATGGAATGTTAGGAAGAAGTTCTTCCCCATGAGGGTGGTGAGACACTGGAACAGGTTGCTCAGGGAGGTGGTGGAAGCCTCATCCCTGCAGGTTTTTAAGGCCAGGCTGGATGTGGCTGTGAGCAACCTGCTGTAGTGTGAGGTGTCCCTGCCCATGACAGGGTGGTTGGAACTAGATGATCCTTGAGGTTCCTTCCAACCCTAACAATTCTATGATTCTGTATGGATACCAAGGAAAGTCTCTTACACCTTTAGTTTCTTAGTTTAGATCTGGTGCAGCCCTAGAAGAAACAGGTTCAATTTTTCTACCACCTGACAGCTTTTCAAAAAATCCCAGGCTGTGAGATGGGTGAATTCATTTGGCAGCCAATTGTCACCATTGAGCTAACTTCTTTAAACTGATATACTCAGTCTTCTCATTTCCAACAATATGGTGTGGGAATAGCCCAGCCAACATCTTGTTGGGATGAACTCAGCTGATATGAAATACAAAATGTCAAGGGTTTGTTTTAGGATTGCTTGCAGTAGACAGAATAATTTTGAGCTCCAGCTTGTGGTGGCTGAGAAGTTTTATTCTGGCCACTAGCACAGACATGGAAAGGAGAAATTTATGGTGATATTTGGAAGGAAAAGTTCTTTCTGTTTTTGAGCTGTTGCAGAATCATGGGGACTACCATTAGAATTGCTAAATATAGATAATTCTATTAATCAAAGAATTTTATCTTCTACATGACTGAAATAGGCAAATCCACTGCTGAGATTTAGGGAAGTCTTGGAAGACAGAGATGCCTCAAAGTGTGTGTCTAAAATCATCACCTTCAGTCTTAGCTGTATTACTAGGGCAACAAAGGGCAAGAAAGCTGTTGAGGGGTCTGGAACACAAGCCCTATGAGGAGAGACTGAGGGAGCTGGGGTTGTTTAGCCTGGAGAAGGGGAGGTTCAGGGGAGACCTTATTGCCATCCACAACTACCTGAAGGGAGGTTGTAGACAGGTGGGGGTTGGTCTCTTCTCCCAGGCAACCTGTGATAGAACAAGAGGACACAGTCTCAAGCTGCACCAGGGTAGGTTTAAGCTGGATGTTAGGAAGAAATTCTTCCCAGAGAGATTTGCCATTGGAATGAGCTGCTCAGGGAGGTGGGGGAGTCACCATCACTGGAAGTGTTTCAAAAGAGACTGGATGAGGCACTTAGTGCCATGGTTTAGATGATTAGATATTGTTGGGTGATAGGTTGGACTTGATGATCTCAAAGGTCTTTTCCAAGCTGGTTAATTCTGTATTCTATAGGGAATTAAAATCCAGAGTCCAGGACTTTTCATGATAATATGTAAAACCAAACCCTAGATTTCTCAGTTTCTGTGATGTCTTCAAATCTGGAAAACAGCTGGAAGCCAGCTCAGGAAAAATATTGTTCTTCAGTGCTGCTTTGCTATGTGATTATCACTTCATTGTACAAAAATTAAACCATCTTAATGCTGAAAACCTTGAAAGTATTTGCACTACACAGAAAATGTCCCAAACCTTTGGAATAACCCAAATGAGAAAAAAGCCTGATGCAACTAAACCCAGCTGAAGCAGCTGGTTCTTGTAATTCTCCATAGCATTCAGGTAATTTAGGGTAACTTCTTAACTGTAGAAGTATTCTCTTCCCATCAAACACCAAAAGATGGGCATGCTGATAGTTTAAGGATGTCTGAAGATATTCAGATATAGAATCATAGAATCAATAAGGTTGGATAAGACCTCAAAGATCAAGTCCAACCTGACATGCTAGGACTGGTGTCTGAGAGGTGGATATTATTACAGTTAGACGACTGGTGAAGCAATAGAGGGGAAATGGTAAACACAGCCCAACTCTCGACTCTCCCCACAGTGATGAGTCTAACTCTTTAATAACTCAGTAGTAGGCTTATTCCATAAACACTGAAACCTTTAAAACAATTTGCTGGAAACTTGGATTATCAATGAGAAACTTTAAACCTCTAAGACTGCTGCTTGACAATTTGTCACTCAACTTCAGCAAAACTATAGGGGAAAAAGCACAATGAATTAATGAATAGCAACAAATCCCCATGACAACATGTTACTTCATTAAAATTTTATCAGCATTCTTCCTAAGGAAAGCATGCCTTCTGTTCTATGCTGAGCTTCTTCTACAGTGTTGTACAGACAATTCACAGCATTCTGGCGCTTCAAAATTAGTTCCTGTGGAGAGTGAGCCACGCACAGACTCTAGATTGTGTCACACAGCGGTCTCCTGGGTGCCATGATGAAGTTTTGCCTACATTTTTTTGTTGTGGGGTGTGCGTGTGTGTGTGTGTATCTTATGCCTTAAACATTAATCAAGCGGTTCCCAATTGCATTCTTGGAGAATAGGTTAATTAGCTGCAAATGCAGCTCTCTGCTAATTTTCAGCAAATGCATTAAACTGCATTGCATAAATATTTTCCTAGCAACCACATAAAAGCTTTGGGAAGGAAATGATTTTGTTGCTTTGGCTGGGGCTCTAGCTTATGATTCCCCCCCACCCCCCAACTTTTTTCCTTTTCCTTTTATTTATTCCCCCCCCCCCCTCCTGTTTTTTTGGTGGAAATCCATAAAACATAGCCATTGGTGTTCAGTGTATTTCTCAGTTCTGGATGTCAGTACAAAAAAAAGAGTAATAACATAGTAGAAATGGTTGTTAGATACTGGAAGCTTGCCAGTATAATGTTAAGATTCAATTAATATATATATTTTTTTTGTTGCTCAGAAACACTGAAACCTTTTGTTGGAAATGCAAATTGTTTCAAAGACTAATAATAATAATAATAATAATAATAATAATAATAATAATAATAATAATAATATTGGGAGGAAAAGACAATCCCCAAATTAGTCCTAAAAATAAATAATAGCTGATACATATGCCAGGAACAACAGTCTCGAGCTGCACCAGGGGAGGTTTAGGCTGTATGTTAAGAGGAAGTTCTTCACAGAAAGAGTAATTGGCCATTGGAATGTGCTGCCCAGGGAGGTGGTGGAGTCACCATCATTGGAAGTGTTTAGGAAGAGACTGGATGAGGCACTTGGTGCCATGGTTTAGTTGATTGGATGGTGTTGGGTGATAGGTTCCATTCCATTCCATTCCATTCCATTCCATTCCATTCCATTCCACATTAATAACATTTCCCTCACAGTATTACAATCCACTTCCTTACTGCATATGTTTGGCTCTGAAAGCAACTAACAAGACAGATTCTGTTCCCAAAAACTTTGCAAGGCAAACAGCTTTGGGATGCAGGGAAGGAAACTCATTCCTATTTTTTTTTTTTTTTCACTTATGAGTGAAGGTGTTTGAAGGATTATGGGGTTGAAGTGACCAGATAAAATCTTGGTTTATTTATTTATTTTTAGTTAGGCAGGGGCAGGTGGAATTAAATGTCCATGCTTATAATGCAATATTTCTGAGCCAGATATCTTACAAAGCAAACACAGAACAAGACCACACTCCTGCAAAATGAGATCTCACACTTTTCCTGGAAATATACCTCCTCAGCTTATCTCTTTCCATTCAAGAATCATAGAATCATAGAATTGTTAGGGTTGGAAGGGACCTCAGGGATCATCTACTTCCAAATCCCCTGCCATGGGGCAGGGACACCTCATACTATATCAAGTTGGTCACAGCCACATCCAACCTATCCTTAAAAACCTCCAGGGATGAGGCTTCCACCACCTCCCTGGGTAACCTGTTCCAGTGTCTCACCACCCTCATGGGGAAGAACTTCCTCCTAACATCCAATCTCAGAAAGAGAGGCGTTGGATGCTTCAGGATGGCTGTTAGTTGTATGCTCTTATGACACCATCGTGAGGAAGTTCTGGATCTCCAATGTCTGGTTTTTTGCCTGGGAGAAGAGACCAACCCCCACGTGGCTTCAACCTCCCTTCAGGCAGTTGTGGAGAGCAATAAGGTCTCCCCTGAGCCTCGTCTTCTCCAGGCTAAGCAACCCCAGCTCCAGCTGGCAGCCAGTCACTAGTGGTGTCCCCCAGAGATCAGTGCTAGGTCCCCTGCTGTTTAATATCTTTATTGACGATAACCCTCTCTGGGAAGAAGTATTTCCTAGCATCCAGCCTGAGCTTATGTGAATGTTTACCAAAATCTCCTTGATTTATCAGCTCCTATTCTTTTCCATTTTAGCCATCTCAATACAGATGCATCATTTCCCAATAGAGATGCACCACCCCTTTCCTTTATTATTTGCATCAGGGCTAAGATGGTAAAACCAGCTGCTGTTATAGGGCAGCACTTTTCAGGGATACAGTTAAAGCCAGACTGCAGTCAGAAGGAAGCCAAATGTGATGTACATGATGTACTTGCTGCCATACAAAGATTTAATGGTGTTTCAGGGTTCAGCAAGCTTGCAAGGATAGGTTGCAAACAGATTTCAAATGGCATGCAGCAGGGTCAGGAGCTGGGAGTCGTGGTACTCTGAAAAAGGCCTCAGTGGGAAGCAGCAGATACCAGGCTGCAAGTTACCTTGATACCTTGCTCTCTTGCAGACAACAAAATACAGGACAAGGAAACTGGTAGCTGTTCTCCTGTTGAAAGGCAAAATCTCCTGGTGTGTTTCTTTTGGCAGAAACATCCTTGAGTTTGGGGGAAAAATCTAGTCAAGGTATGACCTGTACAAGTCTGTCAGATCCTTGAGTTTGGGGAACAAATTCTAGTCAAGGCTATGACCCGTGCAAGTCTGTCAGACCACAGAATACAACACCCTTTTCTAGCCACTATACTCTTCAATCCAAGCCATGTTTGTGTGAAAAGTGGCCAGAGAAGAAAACAAAACCCTGATTCTGAAATTACAGCTGTCATTACTCATAGACAAAGCCAAACAGTCCATGTGCTACTCTTGGAGAAAGCAGAAGGAAAACTATTTCCTTTTTTTCTCATCCTTTCTTTTTTTCCGCTTCTGAAGACATCAATAACTTGTGAATTAAAAAGCAAGGGGAGGTGGCTTTGAGCAGGATTCAGATAAAGCTGTTGTGAGGAGCATGTGGTGCTATTTAAGTTCCTTCTGAACTCTGCCTGCCTGTCTCTGTCCTGTAGTCTTTTTGAGACAGCTTTTGTTAAAGGCGAGTCATGCCAATCAGTCCTGGCAGGTGGTCTTTTTAGTTCCAGGTGTTGACAACAGGTATTTACTTTGGTCTCCCATATCCTGTATCACAAAGGGAGATGGTGAATGCAGCATTTGTTGGCAGAAAATGATAGATGACATTTGCTGGCTCAACATTCTTCAGGCACCCAGCTCCCAACAGTTAGCCCAGTTCATGTGAGGAGGAACTGCAGATTCATTGTCCTGTGCAACCCACATGCATCTGCAGATGATCTCCACCAAGATGCATACTTCAAAGAAATACTGTGCTTCCTGCCTCTTTCCAGGCTTTTATTGTTATTATTATTTTATTTTATTATTTTTTTCCCCATAAGGGAGCTTTTCATTCAGGCTCTTTCAATTTATCCCTGAGATTTAATGAGTTGCACTCTATTTTAATCTTAGTCCTTTTTTTTTCCCCCCCTCTTAATAGAAATCTGATGGTGAATTAGAAACAGATGCATCCCTTGCAGACATTTCCTAAAAACTACAAGATGTTTAGAAAGAATCTGCTTGCTAGTGTCTAGGACAGGACCATTGGGGATTGATATAGATTTGTGTACCTTTATTAAATTAAATTAATTATCTCAGAGCTTCAAATTACCTCAGTGCCTGATCTTTATATTATTCTGTTTGCCTTTTATATGCCACATCGGGTATGCCACCTCTTTCTAGCCAAACCTCTGAACCTCTGAAGGGGGGTTTCATTTTGCTGTTGAGGAAGCAGCATCAGGTAACCAGTTTTAATAAATAAGAGTTGTGGACAGCTCGATAAACCATTAACTGTAACCCCCCAAATATCCTAAGAACTTTACTGTTCACATCCTCTTTGTTGGAAGAAGCATTCCCAAAGGAAAAGGGAAAGAAAGAAATAATACTGGGTTCAGTTTTGGGCTCCTCACTCCAAGAGGGAGATTGAAATGCCTCTCCCCAGAGAGGTTGAGGAGTCTCCTCTGGAGGCTTTCAAGCCCTGTTTGGATGTGTGACTTGTGCTAGATGAGATGGTCCTGCTCTGGCAAGGGGGTTGGACTCAAAGATCTCCAGAGGTCCCTTCCAACCCCTAACACTCTGTGATCTTGTGATCCCTGAGAAATGAGGCTGCTCTACAGCTCAAGCTGTGTCTGTGCTCAGTTCCTGTTTTCTTGTTAATGCAGAACTTAGAAATGAGATGAGCTTCCAAACAGCCTTAAATCTAACAAGGTAAACATGGATGGGTTCCCCTCATAGTTCCATTACCAAAATGATCTGCTCAGGCCCTTTGTCCTGCAGGTTGCATCACACTGCACCATCTCAACCTCACTGATCCATGAACTTGGATGAACAAGTTGCAAGCCAGGTTAAGATCTTCCCACATACACCATGCTCAGCTGACATTGCTGTCCACAGGACCTCTCCATTTTGTCTTCACCCTCTCCAAATATCTCCATGTCATTGCCTCACATTTCCATTGGGGAAATCCTAAGCACATATACAGGCTGGGTGAGGAGTGGCTCAAAAGCAAAATGTAATGGGTTGGGGGCAGGTCCCCTCCCCACCACAGGCAGAAATAACGACCCAGGCAAACGGATTGCAAAGGTGATGAAAGTTTAAATAGAAAGCAGTGAATGTTACAGAAAACCCAAAGCGCAGTGACAAAGAAAGATCCCATCCCCACCTGAGGGTGCATGCAAAACCCCCAGGGCTCCTTCTTCCCCCTCCCTCTGCTGGGCTAGTCTCAGCTGGCCAGGCCTGAGACTGCCCATCCCCCTGTGGCCTTGGGCCCAATCAGGCCCATGGCCGGGAGATCTCTCCCCCAGTTACCATGTCTCGGAGAGGGAAGGAAAGAGGAAGTGCCAGACTCCGCACTGGATCTTATAGTGGTGCAAAGAATTATGGTAGGAAATACACAATTTCCTGTGTCCATCCCTCTGGGCTGGACTTCTGGACACAGGAAGTGAATGCACCAGGGGGGCACCCAGCTCAAACTACAACATGCCACCCCTGTATTTCATACCATAATCCTTGCACCCAAACACATCATCAGATCAGAAAACTTCTGATGACATGTCCGGCAGAGTCCATATCCTCATCTGGGCGTCCACTCAAACAGTCTCTCATTCAGGCTCAAGCATCAGTCCATTCCAGTTGTTCTTCCTCATGTGATGGAACCTCCCAGCGACGCAGTCCTTCTCCTGCAGTGTGAATTCCTTGTGGACTCCTTGGGACATCCTGGTCACCTGGAAATACCTCACAACTTCTCAGCCAAGCCTTTACTCTCCTATTCAGCGGCAAATTCTCCACCCCTGGGGCAGGCTCAAACTACAACACAAACTCAAGGAGAAGGACTTGCGGGTGTCAGTCAATGAAAAACTCAACAGGAGCCAGCAATTGTTGCTGGCAGGCCAGAAGGCAGCCATGTGCTGGGCTGCATTAAAAGAAGTGTGGCCAGCAGGGCAGGGAGGTGACTCTCCCCATGTGATCTGCTCTTGTGAGACCCCACCTGAAGTACTGTCTCCATTTCTACTGTGCCCAGAATAAGAGGGACATGGAAGTGCTGGAGAGGGTTCAGAAGAGAGCTGCACAGATGATCACAGGGCTGGAGAACCTCCTGTATCAGGACAGGCTCTGATACTTGAGGCTCTCCAGCCTGGAGAAAAGAAGACTCAGGGAAGACATTCCAATACCTGAAAAAGGCCTACAAGAAAACCAGGAAGGGAGGAAGGGACTTTTCACAAGGGCTTGTAATGACAGAATAGAATAGAATAGAATAGAATAGAATAGAATAGAATAGAATAGAATAGAATAGAATAGAATTAACCAGGATGGAAGAGACCTTTGAGATCATCGAGTCCAACCTCGCATCCAACATTATCTAATCAACTAAACCATGGCACCAAGCACCCCATCCAGTCTCTTCCTAAACACCTCCAGTGACAGTGACTCCACCACCTCCCTGGGCAGCCCATTCTAATGGCCAATAACTCTTTCTATGAAGAATTTCTTCCTAACATCCAGCTTAAACCTCCCCTGGTGCCGCCTGAGACTGTGTCCTCTTGTTCTGGTGCTGGTGGCCTGGGAGAAGAGACCAACCTCCATCTGACTACAACCTCCCTTCAGGTAGTTGTAGACAGCAAGAAGGTCTCCCCTGAGCCTCCTCTTCTCGAGGCTAAGCAACCCCAGCTCCCTCGGCCTCTCCCCACAGGGCTGTGCTCCAAACCCCTTCCCAGCTTTGTTGCCTTTCTCTGGACAGGTTCCAGCAACTCAACATCTTTCCTAAACTGAGAGGCCCAGAACTGGATACAGGATTCAAGGTGTGATGCGACAAGAGGGAATGGATTGAAGGTTGAGGAGAGCAGATTTAGACTGAATGTTAGGAAAAAATTCTTTACAGTGAGGGCAGTGAGACACTGGAACAGGCTGTCCAGGAAGGCCGTGAGTGTGCCCTCCCTGGAGGTGTTCAAGTCTGGGTTGAAAGAGGTCTTGAGTAACCTGTTCTAGTGGAAGGTGTCCCTGCTCACAAGAGGTCAGTTGGAGATAAATGACCTTTAAGGTCCCTTCCAACCCAAACCATTCTATGAATCTATAAATCAATGAATCTTGGTGTCTGTTAGCCTAACTTTCTCATGAATTTTGCAGTCTTTACCCACTAGCCAGAAGAACGCCTTTTGTTTCATTGGCTATTGATCCTATACTGACCACCTAGAGAGGGGAAGAACTCATTGAAATGGTGGCAAACACTGCAAAGCTTTCTCTAAAATGGAAAACTGTTTTGACTTTTTGCATTTTATTCTCAAAGAGAGGTCTTTCATTGAGATGCCAGCTCAGCACCTTAGAGAGAAACACGATGTCTTGAATAAAAAGCTTTCAAACCCTGAGGTTGGCTGGGATTTTTTTTCCCCTCTTTTTTTTTTTCCCTTCCCTTTTCCCTATACTTTGTAAACACTTTTCTCTATAAAAGTTATGGACATAACTCCGAGATCTTCCATCTTTTTATAGACAATATGGCCTAGGTATTACAATTCTCACACACACAAAAAGCTATTAGTTTCTTTTTTCTTCTCCCTGCCCCCCTTTCATTTTTGGATGGAAGTTACCCAGTTAGGGAATAAATGCAGAGCACAAAGATGTCATTTTCTTTCTTAAACAAGGTCAGCATGATGACAATCAGGGCATTTTAAAAGCTTTCTATTGTGCCTGTGTTCATGGGGGAGAAGGAGCTGATCAATGTCCTTTCAGGTTCTCAGGTTTCTTTTCAGGACTTTTCCCTGGTCCCCTTTTATTTTAAACCCACCCCCACCCCTCCCCTGTGAAAAGTGAAGTTGCTATTTTATTTTTTCAAAAGAGGAAATAAAACATCAGTTGCATTGTCATATCTTAGCAAGGAAAATTGATTTGGTCAGGATCCGAGTTCAGGTTTTCACAAAGAAACATCTCAGCAGTATTATAAGAAAGAAACATCTGGGTACTTGCTTTGCAGGCACAGATTGGCCTCTAGCCCTGCAAACTCTGAGGCAGGGCTGCAGGTTTATTAAGAAGCCATATTATGAGCACTTAGAATCATGGAATTGTTAGGGTTGGACAGGACCTCAAGGATCATCCAGTTCCAATCCCCCTGCCATGGGCAGGGACACCTTACACTACAGCAGGTTGCCCAGAGCCACATCCAGCCTGGCCTTCAAAACCTCCAGGGATGAGGCTTCCACCACCTGCCTGAGCACCCTGTTCCAGTGTCTCACCACCCTCATGGGGAAGAACTTTTTTCCTAATATCCAATCTAAATCTACCCATTTCTATTTTTTTCCCATTCCCCCTAGACCTATCACTCCCTGACAACCTAAGAAGTCCCTCCACAGCTTTTCTGTAGCCCCCTTCAGATACTGGAAGGCTACAATTAGGTCTCCTCAGAGCCTTCTCTTCTCCAGACTGAATAGCCCCAACTCCCTCAGTCTGTCCTCTTAGGAGAGGAGCTGCTGCCCTCTGCTCATCCTCATGGCCCTTCTCTGGACACATTCCAGCATGTCCATATCCTTCCTATAGTAGGGGCTCAAGAAATGGACACAGTACTCCAGGTAGGATCTCAGCAGAGCAGAGGAGGAGAATCACCTCCCCCTACCTGCTGGCTATGTTTCTCTTGATGCAGCCCAGGATGTGATTGGCTTTCTGGGCTGCAAATGCACACTGCTGGCTCATGTTGAGCTTCTCATCCACCAACAACCCCAAGTCCTTTTCTTCAGGGCTGCTCTCAAGCCAGTTGCTGCCCAGCCTTATTGCCACTTATAGTCAGCTGCTGGCTTAAAACTTCTCTTGGTAAACAAGTACACAAAAATAGTCTTGGTTTTGCCTCACAAACAGAATTTGTCTCTCCTAACTTGGTCTCCAGTGTGGATGCTTCCATGTCAGCTAGTCATGTCAAATCCTTTCTGAGTCAATGAAAAGATATTATTCTGACTTCAGATTTTATTTCCTCCTTTTCCTACCTCTCTTTCAGTCACAACCACACAGTGCTGTCTGTGCTGCACTGTTAGTATTGGTTTGTTAGAGCAGGAGTGGGTACAAATACTCAGACTGATAATTATTGCTATATCATACTATTTACCTTGCCCCAAAATTATTTTGTGGCACTGATTGAATAGAATAGAATAGAATTAACCAGGTTGGAAGAGACCTTTGAGATCATCGAGTCCAGCCTATCATCCAACACCATCTAATCAACTAAACCATGGCACCAAGCACCCCATCCAGTCTCTTCCTAAACACCCCCAGTGATGATGACTCCACCACCTCCCTTGGCAGCACATTCCAATGACCAACCACTCTTTCTATGAAGAACTTCTTCACAGTATCACAGTATCACCAAGGTTGGAAGAGACCTCAAAGATCATCAAGTCCAACCTGTCACCACAGACCTCATGACTAGACCATGGCACCAAGTGCCATGTCCAATCCCCTCTTGAACACCTCCAGGGATAGTGACTCCACCACCTCCCTGGGCAGCACATTCCAATGGCCAATCTCTCTTTCTAGGAAGAACTTCTTCATAACACCCAGCCTAAACCTCCCCTAGCACAGCTTGAGACTGTGTCCTCTTGTTCTGGTGCTGGTTGCCTGGGAGAAGAGACCAACCCTCACCTGGCTACAACCTCCCTTCAGGCAGTTGTATACAGCAGAGCACTAACTACTCTTTGAAGGACCACCTTTGCTTAGGAGTGGACACCTTACAAATGCCAAGATTACAGGACAAATATCAAGATTACATTATAAATATCAGGATATGTTGTATTGATTTGGAAGGTAAAACCTAATATGACTGATGCACAGGGAATATAATACTGCAAATGTTCACAGAGTCATAGAATCGATAAGGTTGGAAAAGACCTCAGAGATCTTCAAGTCCAACCTGTCACCCAGCACCTCATGATTAACTAAACCATGGCTTCAAGTGCCACCTCCAATCCAACACCTCCAGGGATGGTGACTCCACCACCTCCCTGGGCAGCACATTCCAATGGCCAATTACTCTTTCTGTGAAGAACTTTCCCCTCACCTCTAGCCTAAACTTCCCCTGGCACAGCTTGAGACTGTGTCCTCTTGTTCTGTTAGTGTGGTTTATCTTTCCTTGGAGAAGTGAAACTTCTTGCATCTTTAAGATATACAGAACTGTGAAATACTTTCCATGACTGTGATCTTTTTAGAAGTATCACACTTAGGAAAAAAGCAAAACAAAACAAAGCAGTTCTTGCTAAATGAACCTTTGCTCTTAATTCTCCTTGAAAATACCCTAGGCCAGCAGAGGTATCTTATTCAGTAAACCCTCCATGCTCATACCTAAATCTTACCCAGTTCAGCATAGTGCTAAGGATGTGCTGAAGTCTGTGATAAAAACAAAACAAAACAGAACAAAACAGAACAAAGCAAAGCAAAGCAAAGCAAAGAAGTTGTTTTTAAATTAAATGGTATTTTCTGCTTGAAAATACCCTAGGCCAGCAGAGGTGTCTTATTCAGCAAACCCTCCATACTCATACCTAAATCTAAACCAGTTCAGCATAGTGCTAAGGATGTGCTGAAGTCTGTGATAAAAACAAAGCAAAGCAAAGCAAAGCAAAGCAAAGCAAAGCAAAGCAGTTGTTTCTAAATGAAATGGCATTTTCTGCTTGAAAATACCCTAGGCCAGCAAAGGTGTCTTATAAGGTCTAGGCCTTATTTGGCAAACCCTCCATACTCATACCTAAACCTAAACCAGTTCAGCATAGTGCTAAGGATGTGCTGAAGTTTGTGGTATTTTCCACAACAGTGATATTTTTAGAAGTATCACACTTAGGAAAAAAAACAAAACAGAACATTGGTTTGTAAATGAACTTCTGCTCTTAATTCTGCTCAAAAACACCCTAGGCCAGCAAAGGTGTCTTTATAAGGTCTGGATCTTATTCAGCAAACCCTCCACACTCATACCTAAATCTAAACCAGTTCAGCATAGTGCTAAGGATATGCTGAAGTCCTCAGTGCAACTGGGTGGAATTGCTCTTGTGCTTACAGTGAGCTATGTTCCTCAGAGCTTTGCAGAATCAATGCCAGAAACAGTTTGAAAAAGCTTAAGACAGTTTAGCCCTGGCGACCTGCAGACAGATCCAGGTGTAATACATGATCCCAGTGCAGCTGCACATGGGGCAATTCAAGGATGGAGTTGTACTTCCCCTGCTCCCGTCTCTTTAAGGTAGATATAACATTACTTTAACATAATTTTGATGCTGATTTCATTACAGTGTTTAAAGGAAGATCAATGTAAATGTATGATATCAGCTACCTCATATAAAAGTCTTTTATATAAGCAGGTGGTTTTGGACCTTGCCTCCAGCTATACCTTTTGATCATTTAGAAGGCTACTGATGTACCCCAGGCAACAGTTATTTGTACTCATTTAATGCTATACCTTTAAACACCTCTTTAATCTATTTGCAGCTGTAAAAGGCTCACAGTATGGAAATGTTTTAAAGGAATGGGTTTAACTTCCACAATTCGAATGGACTACTTCTTTCTTCAACTTGTACACATCCAAACAGAGAGACACACACACACTCCTCTGTTGTTCTGAGAAAACCTCTAAGCAGAAGCTCTTCTATCAAAGGTGGGTGCTGTTGGATGGCAAGAAAGTGGATAAGGGATGCAGAAATTTGTATAGCTATTGCAGTTGAGTGCATTTCAGTGCCTCAGACAATTTAGGTAATCTGTTTATTGCCACCAAAACTGAAACATGTTTGTACCTGTGATTAAAAACAATGACAATTTGTGCTCATTTCTTGTTACTGTGGGTAAGGTCCCTCTGGCAAACAATGTAAAAAAAGGTAATAAGGTGGTCAAAGGGGAAAGCACAGACTCCAGCTTCCTTACTGGGATTTGCTTCACTAAATTTATGTCAGGGGTAAGGTTGGCATAAGGTTGGCAAATCACTGAGAAAAGAGAGTCTGGTGATTAAATTCTTTATTGATTTATGTGAGTGAACTAATTTTTTTTTCATGTTGTTTCTATTTTTGTTTCCCTGGTCAAAACAGCCCAGTGAAGTCCAGGTGGAAAAAACAGGAAGAGCACTTAATGCAGCTTAATAATGTAATTTTCATGTAGGCTATGTACTCGTGTGCTCTGTGCTATGCTCAGCAAAAAAAGGTGCACAGCAAATCCATTTTATTAATACCTTTAATTGCTTCCAGAAGGTTCTCTGTTTTATTCTGTCAAACCAGCCATAGAAACACAATTAGGTATCAGTTAACACATTTACTGTGCTTACTGGGGGTTTTTTTTGATAGCAACAATCATAACCAAGTGTTCTGCATGTTTGAGCAAAATTGCTACCTGTTGTAAATAAAAGCATTGTATAACACTGCAGTAGCAGAAGGTGGAAGAATGGAATGGAATGGAATGGAATGGAATGGAATGGAATGGAATGGAATGGAATGGAATGGAATGGAATGGGATAGGATAGGATAGAATAGAATGGAATGGAATGGGATAGGATAGGATAGAATAGAATGGAATGGAATGGAATGGAATGGAATGGAATGGAATGGAATGGAATGGAATGGAAAGGGATAGGATGGAATAGAATGGAATGGAATGGAATGGAATGGAATAGAATAGAATAGAACAGAATAGAATAGAATAGAATAGAATAGAATTAACCAGGATGGAAGAGACCTATCATCCAACACTATCTAACCAAATAAAAATGTAGTTAGTTACAGGCTCATAAATATTTTTCCTGCTTGGATTAATTTGTGGTAGCTAGACACACAGATACATTTCTGCATCTGCACAGAGATACATTTCTATGCAGGAAGGATCTGGAAATGCTGGAACGTGTCCAGAGAAGGGCCATGAGGATGATTAGAGGGCAGCAGCACCTATGAGGACAGACTGAGGGAGCTGTGGTTGTTCAGTCTGGAGAAGAGAAGGCTCTGAGGAGACCTAATTGTAGCCTTCCACTATCTTAAGGGGGCCTACAAGAAAGCTGTGGAGGGACTTTTTAGGGTGTCAAGGAGTGATAGGAATAGTGATGGGGCAATGGAACAAAAAGTAGAAATGGCTAGATTCGGATTGGATGTTAGGAAGAAGTTCTTCCCCATGAGGATGGTGAGACACTGGTACAGGTTGCCCAGGGAGGTGGTGGAAGCCTCATCCCTGCAGGTTTTTAAGGCCAGGATGGATGTGGCTCTGGGCAACCTGCTATAGTGTGAGGTGTCCCTGCACGTGGCAGGGGAGTTGGAACTAGATGATCCTTGAGGTCCCTTCCAACCCTAACACTTCTATGATTCTATACCTGCAGAGAGACATTTCTGCCTATGCACATGCACACACACATGACTTCCTTTTTTTTTTAATGCAAAGTGGTGGCAGCTACCTTATAATCCACAAACAGGTCAATTTCTCTAGTTTATGATGTGGCATCTTTGGATACTAAAACCAACCACAGACAACTTTGCCTAAGCTAGTTGTAGAGCCTCCCTTCCTAAATAGTAAATTTCCTCTAAAATCTGATTTATGAACGAGAGAGATGATGTCAGACCCCAAAACAGTAATTTGTCTCCTCATTGACTGTGAAGGAAGTTTGGTATGGTTTTATTTGCAGATGCTTGTTCTGATGATACAAAATGACTATAATTCTTACTGCTCTTTTTTTTTGTCTTTCACAGTTCAACAGAGAAGTCTTTCTGAATTAGTCCTTTTAAAAAAATTATTACTGTAAAAGCTGCTATCAGAAAATAATTTTGATAAGCACAGCTAATTGCCTCCTGAGAGCTGAAAGTTAAAGGCTATTTTTCATTGGTTTGGTGACTTAAAGCTTTCTGTTTTCCTAAAATCACAGGATCACAGGATGTCAGGGATTGGGAGGGACCCAAAGAGAATAGAATAGACTAGACTAGAATAGAATAGAATAGAATAGACCAGGTGGGAAGAGACCTTGAAGATCATCTTGTCCAACCCATCATCCAACACCACCTAATCAACTAATCCATGCAACCAAACACCTTATCAAGTCTCCTCCTAAACACCTTCAATGATGGTGACTCCATCACCTCCCCAGACAGCCCATTCCAATGGCCAATCTCTCTTTCTGGGAAGAATTTCTTCCTAACATCCAGTCTGAACCTCCCGTGGCACAGCTTGAGACTGTGTCCTCTTGTTCTGGTGCTGGTGGCCTGGGAGAAGAGACCAACCCCCACTTGGCTACAACCTCCCTTCAGGGAGTTGTAGAGAGCAAGAAGGTCTCCCCTGAGCCTCCTTTTCTCCAGGCTAAGCAACCCCAGCTCCCTCAGCCTCTCCTCACAGGGCTGTGCTCCAAACCCCTCCCCAGCTTTGTTGCCCTTCTCTGGACACCTTCCAGCAACTCAACATCTTTCCTAAACTGAGGAGCCCAGAACTGGACACAATACTCAAGGTGTGGCCTAACCAGTGCAGTGTACACAGTGTACAGATCATTGAGTCCAACCTGCCTGCCTGAGCAGGACCATACAATCTAGCTCCTTATGTGCCTTTTTCTATCCACTAAAAAATGTGAATAGCTAGATCTTATGTTTCATGGCATGCTTTATTTCTCTCTCCTCCCATTCCAGAGTATTTGTCAGAATCAGAGACAAGATCAGAAATACAAATTAATCTAAAAGATGCTGACCGATGTAAGAAGTTGACTCATAGAAAGCAAAATCAGGTTTATTGTGGTAGTTTTAAGATATACCTTGCTTACAACCTGAGATGGTCTGGCAATTTGAGTTGCTTGAATGGGTCTAGAGAACGGCAACAAACAAAGCTGGGGAGAGGCCTGGAGCACAGCCCTGTGAGGAGAGGCTGAGGGAGCTGGAGATGTTTAGCCTGGAGAGGAGGAGGCTCAGGGGAGACCGTATTGCTGTCTACAGCTCCCTGAAGGGAGGTTGTAGCCAGACAGGGGTCGGTCTCTTCTCCCAGGCAACCAGCACCAGAACAAGAGGACACAGTCTCAAGCCTTGCCAGGGGAGGTTTAGGCTGGATGTTAGGAAGTTCTTCACAGAAAGAGAAATTGGTCATTGCAATGGGCTGCCCAGGGAGGTGGTGGAGTCCCCATCACTGGAGGTGTTTGGAAAGAGACTGTATGAGGCACTTTGTGCAATGATCGGTTGGAGTCAATGATCCCAAAGGACTTTCCAACCTGGTTAATTCTGTATTCTGTAATGTAATGTTGGGGGGAATTTTTAAGCCACCACATTTGTAAAAATCAAACCAAGTGAGAACTAGTAAAGAAATTAGAGCAAAATAAAAAGATTCATATGAAGCAAGGAAAACAAGTGGAGCAAATTGTGAAGATGGGATGAGCACAGAGGTAAAAAGGAGAAAAGATTGTTTGCCTCAGCCACTGTCCAAGTGTAGTGTCATCCCTTCTATGATGATCCTTCCTAATGGATCTGCTTTAGCATCCTCATCATTTGGCAAAATCTAATGCAAACCTGATCTGCCACATGTTTGTGCATTGATTATGTCAGGAAGAAGTTGCAGCTCTAAGAGGAGCAACTCAATCTTACTGCAAATTTATTTTCTCCTGCAGCTTTCATCTGGGCACTAGAACCTCTTCAGAATGATTTTGGCCATAACAACATTATAAGCTTCGAAATGTATGGACTGTAATTTTTCCCCATATTGCTATGTAAAATGCATGTATTTATGTCTGTAAGTATATGCATACATATGTTTGTACAAAACACTGTGTGCATGAAATCATCACCAAAACCTCCCTCTGCATTCACACTGTTCCTCTTGACAATCTATACAGGACTTCAAGAATTACTGCACCGAGAACTCTTTCATCTTTCTTCCCGTGTGATTTTGACCCAGACAGCTTCCCTTTCACCCAAGATATTCCTTCTTGTTTCTTTACTGTTGCATTAAATAAATCAGTATCCCATCATCTTTAACTATATTCTTTTTGATTTTGAACAGCTCACTCCTGTCAGTTCCCATCTTCCAGCCCTGACTGCTGTTTCACCATGTTCTTGTCACCTTGCAGTACTCAGATTCACAACCTGCACAGTAATTCATGCTCCTTCCCTGGAGATGAAGGTTGGGCTTTTGGCTTACCCATGAAGCTCTTTGTCCACATTTCCATGTGTTTTCTAAATGATATTTTCATGGCTCAACCTCTCTGCTTGTGGAATTAAGGAGAAACAGAAGCGTCTATGTGTCATCTATTAGTATTTTCAGCCATCCAGTGTGCAACTCGTCCTTTTAAGCTGTGCAAGCAGATTTTGCTTGTGGTTTATAAAAGCTATAACAACACTTTCTGCCCGGGAAAGGAACAGCAAATAGCCTCTGATGATGGAGGAAAGGAAGTTCCAAGCAATTAGTAATCAACACAATGCAGCGCCAACACTGCTTAAAATGTAGGTCTTGTCAGCTCCTGCTCTATCAACCCCACAGGCTGCACTAAGAGTTCTCCTTACACTTCTGCCCTGTTTTTCCTCATAAGGAAAAGCCACACTGATAATACCAAAATCATGCCTGGGAACTATCTCAGTACAAAGAGTATGGAACCAGACAGCTTCAGGTTTAAAAGCATGTCCTGCTTGGTTGAAATGATTCAAATATTTACAGGTTCACAGAAATACCTCAAGTCATTTGTGGATCACTGGGGACACAGAAGGCTTCTTCATCTTCATCAGAATGAATTGCTCACCAAGGTCTGAATACCATACAAATGAATGTCAGACACTTGAGGAAGTGACTCTGATGAGTCTGCACATTGCAAGTATTATAAAACAGGTTACCTGGTTCAAATGCTCTTGCTCTAGCTGAAGGGCCATGAGTGAGAGCAAGGAAATCTGAGTATTCCATGCTTTGTCACATTTCTCTCTGTCTCTGAAGGAAGCCTCTGAATCTCTTTTGCTTTCATTTTCCAGTCTGCAGAATGGGAGTAATAACGTCAAGCACCTGGATTGTGTTGCTGAACCTATCCAGGAATGCACAGAGAGCTCAGCTACTTCAAAGAGTTTAACACAGGATGAAATTTTGCTATCATAGATGGAGCTGGTTAACAATAACATACATAAATATATGTGTTTGAGGAGTTTGGACAGCTGGCGTTTGTTTGTTTGTTTTCATGATGACAGATATGTAAAGAAATCACTACAGTTGGTCAAGGCAGTGAAGATAGAAGACATGCAAATTTACAAGCCAGTAATCAGATGCCACCTTCTGGTTCACGGAGAGAAGGAGAAAATCAATAGCTCTATATAAATAAATCACTCAGACTATCTAATACCTGTCTGCAATATCCATACATCCACAGCGTGATATGGACTTCATTGTTTTTTGTTTATGATCGGTCACAGAAACCCATCGTGCTGGCAAGAGGAAAAGAGGAAAAACAAACTGGAATGAAGAAAGGCAGAGGGGAAGAAGGAGAAGGGAGAGTGGAGAAGGAAGAGCTTTGTTCTGGAAGGGGAGCAGAAGTAATTTGTAGCCTGAAAGGGATTTCACTGCGTATCAGCTCTCACCTAGGTCCCAGAAGTGCTCCTTGCTCCCACTCCTGCCTGGGTATCAGGAGGAGCATCGTAAAAGAAGCTACACAGCACACATTAGAATACTACAGCCTTTCAAAATCAAAGACAGTCCTAAAAGTAGCTAAACAATAAACCAAAACAGAACAAAACAACCAAAATAAAACCTAAACTAAGAGCCAAAAGCAGTTGTTTGGGGTTTGTTTTTTATTTTTTTTAATGCCTTCACTATCATATCCCATTCCATGAAAGAAATGAGAAACACTTTGAACAACCATCTGTTTGTGCTGTGGTGTTTAAGGAAGAAAAAAGAAAGAAAGATTAAAAGTAAGGATGATAGTTTAAATACACAATTTCTAAAACCTGGTTTAACTCCTGTTTAAGGTGATACTAGGATCAGGACAAATATTTCAGAGGACTCCTTAGGGGTTATGTAACGGCATAATTTCCATAAATAATAATTAAAAATCATAATAGGCAGAGTACAAATGAATCCTCTCATAAACTGGAATAGCATAGAATAGCATAGCATGGCATAGCATAGCATAGAATAGAATAGAATAGAACAAACCAGGTTGGAAGACACCTTCAAGATCATCGCGTCCAACCTATCAACCAATTCAACCCACCTAAACAACTAATCCATGGCACCAAGCACCCCATTAAGTCTCCTCCTGAACACTTCCAATGATGGTGACTCCACCACCTCCATGGGCAGCCCATTCCAATGGGCAATCACTCTCTTTGTATAGAACTTCTTCCTAACCTCCAGCCTAAACCTCCCTTGGTGCAGCCTGAGACTGTGTCCTCTTGTTCTGGTACTGGCTGCCGGGGAGAAGAGACCAACATCTGCTTGTCTACAACCTCCCTTCAGGGAGTTGTAGAGAGCAATAAGGTCACCCCTGAGTCTACTCTTCTCCAGGCTAAGCAACCCCAGCTCCTTCAGTCTTTCCTCATAGGGCTTATGTTCCAAACCCCTCACCAACTTCGTTGCCCTTCTCTGGACACGTTCCAGCAAGTCAACATCCTTCCTAAACTGAGCTAACAGGATGGTTTTCTCACATAGTCAGGAGCAGAATGGGGAATGGCTGAGACACTGTTAAAGTTCTCTTTTAATTACACATCCTAAAGTGTACTCCATGGCTAATCTAAAACATTCACATTACTGGAGCCTCTGATAGAGCAAATAATCACACACACACCTTTATCTTTGCTATCAAAATTAACTCAAACTGAACAGGAACATAAATATTTATAGGGTCAGGGTTTAAATCAACTCCAGGCTTTAAAATGACTGCATGGAGAATTACTTCTCGAGTTGCCCAAGGTAAATATTTTTCCTTTCTGTGGTTTGGAAAGCTTTGTGTGTGTGTGTGTGTGTGTGTGTTTTGCTTAATTAGCTCTTCTTTAGTTTTCACTTTAATTCTGTGGTTTGTTCATCATGGTCTGGCATTGTGCCAAGTGCAGTTTTCAGTGTTGATTTAAACAGCTGGAAGCACAAGGAAGAGAAGGGGAGCCCTTAACTACCGAGAACAATTCTGTGCTGTTGACGTGTATTTTCCTCTGAATCCCCATACCCATGCAAACAGACTTGGTACAAATTGAGTCTAAAATGTCAGTCACCATCTAGTAAGACAGATGTCATCCATCCTTTCCCAAGGTAAGGAAAAGGCTGAATATATATGTATATATGGGAAGCTATATATTTCTTTAAATAAATGAATAATATTTTAGTGCATCCTCTGAGTTACTGGAAAACACCAAGGACTGCATTGTCTTAAATTCTGTGTTCTAGTAGCTGAGCCTAATCAATAAAATTTGAATTATTGTGTTTGGAAAATAACATCAATTGAGGAAGGGCATTCAAAATGACAATTGAAACCAAGGAGTTTTGTTTACATCATGATGAAAATGGAAATCTTAAAGCACAGTGATATGATTCAAACCACTACAGTTCTAACTTCCCAAAACACATGGTTCACTCTCGTTTGAGTTCCACAGAATTGCTAACAGTATAAGACCAGAATCACAGAATCACAGAATGTTAGGGGCTGGAAGGGACCTTGAAAGATCACAGAATCACAGAATCACAAAGGTTGGAAGATACCTCAAAGATCATCAAGTCCAACCCATCACCACAAACCTCATGACTAAACCATGGCACCACGTGCCATGTCCAATCCCCTCTTGAACACGTCCAGGGACGGTGACTCCACTACCTCCCTGGGCCGCCCATTCCAATCACTAACAACTTTCTCTGTGAAGAACTTTCTCCTCACCTCAATTCATCCAGTCAAACTCCCCTGCCAGAGCAGGATCACCTATACCAGATCCCTCAGGAACTCTTCCAGGTGGGTTTTGAATATCTCCAGAGAGGGAGACTCCACACCCACCCTGGGCAGCCTGTTCCAGTGTTCTGTCACCCTCGTAGTGAAAACATTTTTCCTCCTGTTTCCATGGAACTTCTTATGCCTCAGCTTCCACCCATTGCCACTTGTCCTGGCACTGGGCATCACTCAGCAAAGCCTGGCTCCATCCTCTTGGTACTCACCCTTAACATATTTATAAACATGAATGAGGTCACCCCTTAGTCTCCTCTTCTCCAAGCTAAAGAGCCCTCAGCTCTCGTAAGGGAGAGGATCCATTCCCCTAATCACTTTTGTGGCTCTGCGCTTGACTGTTTCAAGCAGTTGCCTGAGGTCCTTCCTGAACTGAGGGACCCAGAACTGGATACAATGTTCCAGATGCAGCCTCGCCAGGGCCGAATAGAGGGGAAGGAGAACCTCTCTCAATTTACTAGCCACAGCCCTTCTAATCCACCCCAGAATGGTGCTGGCCTTCTTGGCCACAAGAGCACATTGCTGGCTCATTGTCAACCTCCCATTCACTAGGACCCCCAGGTCCTTTTCCCCTTCACTGATTTCTAACAGGTCAGTCCATACTGATCTATGGGCTTGTTTTTTTCCCAGGTGCAAGACTCTACACTTGCCCTTGTTGAATTTCATTATATTTCTCCCTGCCCAGCTCTCCAGCCTGTCTAATATTGTGCATTTTTCCTCCAAGAGGAAAATTCCTGTGGACATTAAAAGCTGTCTGTGCCTAAAAATCCTATGCAATATGGTTAACGTTTGTGCAAGAGTTGAGTAACATTTGGTGTCCTATTTACTATTTGTTTCTTCTCCTGATTAAGAATATTTTCTCCTAGGTTAACAACCTCAGTGTGCTCTCCAGCATGGCCAATGTAATCGCAGTTTAGGCATACATGTATGGGTTATTGCAAGCTGAGTTTTCAGCAGAAAAAAACTACTTCATTTTAACTGAAGTGAAAGAGTATCTATTTCAAATCTCAGAGTTCCTGATTCAATCCAACTTAGAGAAAATTCCTTAAAGGATCTTATTTAATATTAGTAGGCAGATCACTAATAGGTTGCAAAGGGAACACATAAAGCCTGAAGACCTATATATAAATTCTAATATACTTTAGGATTTATCCATCTGTGTCCCTCCACTGTCATATGTTCAAAGATGTTTGTGTTATTTTCAGAATCAGATAATTATGCAGCTGTTTGGTGCATGGCCATATATATTCCCTGTCTCACACAAATACAAGTCAGGGAAAGTCTTCAAGGCTTCTTTACACAACCATAGAATGTTAGGGGCTGGATGGGACCTCAAAAGGTCACCCGGTCCAACCTCCCTGCCAGAGCAGGATCACCTGTACCAGATCACACAGGAATGCAAGCAGGTGGGTTTTGAATAGAATAGAATAGAATAGAATAGAATAGAATAGAATAGAATAGAATAGAATAGAATAGAATAGAATAGAATAGAATAGAATAGAATAGAATAGAATAGGAGTAGAGTAAAATAGAGTAGAGTAGAATAGAATTAACCAGGTTGGAAAAGACCTTTGAGATCATCGAGTCCAACCTATCACCCAACACCATCTAATGAACTAAACCATGGCACCAAGCACCCCATCCAGTCTCTTCCTAAACACCTCCAGTGATGGTGACTCCACCAGCTCCCTTCTCTGTGAAGAACTTTCTCCTCACCTCCAGCCTAAACTTCCCCTGGTGCAGCTTGAGACTGTGTCCTCTTGTTCTGGTGCTGGTTGCCTGGGAGAAGAGACCAAGCCCCTTTAAACAGCTCCAGGGATGGTGACTCCACCACATCCCTGGGCAGCCTGTTCCAATGCTTATCTGCATTGGGACAGACTGTACTAGGTGATCTTAAAATCAGAGAGCCCTTTTAAGCTACTCAGTGTACTTTAAACAGACATAGCTAAACATATTGTGAAAATAAATAAATACCTGACAGCATAAGTGAGCGGGACAGACAACTTAGAGAATCCTACCATCAACTCTCCTGCCTGCTCTGATTGAAATTTGAAATAAAATATGTAAAAATCCTTCCTACTAAAGATGCTGAGCTTTTTAGATGAATCAGTTTGTGCTCTCACACAAGTGTGAGAAAAACACTGTGCTTGATGATTGAGAACTGTGCTTGATGACTGAGAACATGTTCCTAAGTGATGGCAATACTTTTCTTCCCCTAATATTTTCTGTCACATGCCTTGTGCTTTGCAGCTTTTGCATATTGCAAGTTTATATAATTTTTTTTTGATCCTCCAGTGTGCAGGCATGTTCCCTTCACATTTGACTTACTAGCCAATGCATTAGAGGAGTATTTCAAATTATTTCTTCTTAGGGTGCATTTCAGACTGCTAATTTTTAGACTGTGTCAAGAATTAATGTCACATGCCCATGATATCAGCCTTCCTGAAGTTCAGCAGTATTACTTACCTTAAATCTTAGAATCATAGAATCATGGAATCAATAAGGTTGGAAATGACCTCAAAGATCATCAGGTCCAACCTGTCACCCAACATCTCATGACTACTAAACCACGTCACCAAGTGCCACATCCAATCCTTTTGAATACCTTCAGGGATGGTGACTTCACCACCTCCCTGGGCAGCACATTCCAATGGCTAACAGCTCTCTCAGTGAAGAACTTTCTCCTCACCCCCAGCCTAAACTTCCCCTGGCACAGCTTGAGACTGTGTCCTCTTGTTCTGGTGCTGATTGCCTGGGAGAAGAGACCAACTCCCCACCTGTCTACAACCTCCCTTGAGGTAGTTGTAGACAGCAATAAGGTCTCCCCTGAGCCTCCTCTTATACAAGCTAAACAACCCCAGGTCCCTCAGCCTCTCCTTGTAGGGCTTGGGTTCCAGATCTCTCCCCAGCCTCATTGCCCTTCTCTGGACACCTTCAAGTGTCTCAATGTCCTTCTTAAACTGAGGAGACCAGAACTGGACACAGGACTCAAGTTGTGGCCCAACCAGTGCTGAGTGCAGGGGGAGAATGACTTTCCTGCTCCTGCTGGCCACACTATGTCTGATGAAGGCCAGGATGCCATTGGCCTTCTTGGCCACCTGAGCACATTGCTGGCTCGTGTTCAGCCGCCTGTCAATCAGCACCCCCAGGTCCCTCTCTGTTTGGCTGCTTTTCAGCCACTCCAACCCCAGCCTGCAGCGCTGCATGGGCTTGTCTCTGTTTATTCTGCTTACAAACTGCAGATCCCTAACCCACATCTTGCCATCCTGCTCTCTCCTTTCATGCCATGTTCATAGGCAACATGTTCAAATGGAGGTTTATAAAATGTTTCTGCACTATATTAGAGTAAATTGGGCTAATTAGTAAATCTGTCATGTTAGCTATTACCGAAGGGAGATACTTACCATGAATATGATAAAATTGCAATACAGTATTGGCTCAAGCCTTAAATTAATAGGTTCCTGAAATACCTACATCTTTGTAGACAGTTCAAGCACCAGCTGCTTCTGTCTGTGAAAGGGATGAAACAAAATGAATCCTCACCTGGAAACATTCCATCTAGGAATTTCGTAGGAGTCACTCGGAGAACAACTTCTTGTGGAATATGATATTAAATCTTATGGAAGAAAGAAAATTCATTGTCAAATTGAAGATAATTACAAAGTTTCTGTAAAAAGCTCCTTTAAAAAAAAAAATTCTTTTTTTTTTTTCCCCCAATGAAATTCTAAGGGAATTTTCTATACAGGATGATACATCAAGAGTGAATTATGAAATGAATGTGAATGTTGCCACCAGCTCCTGCCTTACACACCTGGAACTAGGAAGATGGCTGTAATCCATCTCTGAATGATAGAAAACCTCTTAATGATAGGGAAAAAAAAAAAAAGGAATTACCTGATTTGAAAACCTCTTAATGATAGGGAAAAAAAAAAGATAAATAGGATTTACCTGATTTGAAAAGTACTTCCAGCAGTGGGCATGCCCAAAGTACTGTCCTTGCTAAGAAAGACACTTCCATCAGAAAGCTGACAGCTCCCAATATGCAGAGTGGGCTTTTTAAGCTTAAACAGTAAGCTTAAAAAGAAAGAAAGAAAGGAAAATTAAAAGAGGGGGGAAAAAAAGAGAAAAAAACCATCAATCCCATCCTTTCCAGCAGTCTGATAAATGTCCCTGAAAAACATGCTTTGAAGGAACCAGCCAACTTTCTTCTGAACAGGTCAAGAGAGGAGAGAAACCTTTACAGCATGCACAAAGAGGGTATCATGTTCAGTTTGGGTAGCACCTTACCTGATGAATTCTGGTTGCATCCTCATTTGACTTGTTTAAACTGTTACTAAATGTTCTTTAACACCCAGTGAACTAAACACATTGAGGAGAACTTAGTCTGAAAGCTATTATCGTATTCATTTCTTTTACACTTCTGAGAACATTGCTTATGGCACCTTACGAATTCCTGTGAATTCCCTTTTTAGTACCTTAGATAGAGGGTGTGAAAGAGAATATGATCAAAATTAATGCTGAAACATCTCCATAGGCAAAAAAACTGCCTGGAAAAATCAGGCCTTAAGGAGAATTCACTCTTCGGCTTCGGCTTTACATTCTCAGCTGAGCGTACTCTAAGTGTTTTATATGGAAAGTAAGAGATAGGAGTGCTTGGCTTAGCAGGGAATTAGGAAATCCTGCTGTTCTGCCACTTTGTGCACAGTATTGGAAAAGCAGAGATGATATACAACTTGTAAACAGTGATATTGCTCTACAGCAGGATGGCATTCAACAAGTCCAAGTGCTGGGTGCTGCACTTTGGTCACAACAACTCCATGCAGTGCTACAGGCTGGGGTCAGAGTGGCTGGAGAGCAGCCAGGCAGAAAGGGACCTTGGGGTACTGGTTGGTAGTAGGCTGAACATGAGCCAGCAGTGTGCTCAGGTGGCCAAGAAGGCCAATGGCATCCTGGCCTGCATCAGAAATAGTGTGGCCAGCAGTAGCAGAGAAGTCATTGTGCCCTGTACTCAGCACTCATTAAGACACACCTTGAGTACTGTGTCCAGTTCTGGGTTCCTCAGTTTAAGAAGAACACTGAGACTCTTGAATGTGACCAGAGAAGGGCAACAAGGCTGGGGAGAGACCTGGAGCACAAGCCCTACAAGGAGAGGCTGGGGGAGCTGGGGTTGTTTAGCCTGGAGAAGAGGAGGTTCAGGGGAGACCTTATTGCTGTCTACAACTTCCTCAAGGGAAGCTGTAGCCAGGAAGGGGTTGGTCTCTTCTCCCAGGCAATCAACACCAGAACAAGAGGACACAGTCTCAAGCTGTGCCAGGGGAAGTTTAGGCTGGAGGTGAGGAGGAAGTTCTTCCCAGAAAGAGACATTGGCCATTGGAATGTGCTGCCCAGGGAGGTGGTGGAGTCCCTGTCCCTGGCATTTGCATGACGTTTGTTTTTAGGTAAGGAAGGTCCCTTGATACATATAGACTGCTGCTGTTTGTATATTTTTTTCCTATCCCTTTCCAAAATACAGTACAAATGATGATAAATAAAAAGAGAGAGAGTGGTCTTGTCAGCTGCCTCAGTAGCAGGAGTATCTGTAGCCTTTGGTGCTCTAACTGATGGAGTCCTTTTTAATCTGGAGGAAGTCAGTTGCTATTTCCCATTGAGACCTTTATGGAGATGGCTTTATGTTGCTTTAGTAGCTGCATTTGTTTCAAGGCCCATCAGTCTCTTCCCATCAATCCCACTCCTTGGGACTTTTTGGAACTGCCTCCTTTTATTCTTCTGGGAGTATTTGGTGGACTCTGGGACACATGACATCATGGCTGCATATCTATGAAATTTGGGATGCATCCTGGAAGTTGTTATTGTTGACATTTTAAAATAATAGTAACAACAATAATAATAACAACAGCAATTATAATAAACAAAGCACAACAAGCAAACCCCAAAACCAATGGTTGGGATCAAGGATCACAAAGGTCTTTTCCAACCAAAAATGCTTTGATTCTATGATTTCAAGTAAGTACATTTGAGATGTCAGATGAATTACTCCCTAAAAGTGCCTATTCATCTGTGTTGGCTTTTCTGGGTGCTATAGGAGACCAGCCTAGCAGATATTATGACCTGGGCAAGATGCATGGGGTGCTTGGTGCCATGGTTTAGTTGATTAGATAGTGTTGGATGATAGGTTGGACTCAATGATCTCAAAGGTCTCTTCCATCCTGGTTAATTCTATTCTATTCTATTCTATTCTATTCTATTCTATTCTATTCTATTCTGTTCTGTTCTGTTCTGTTCTGTTCTGTTCTATGGTGTCTATGTCAGATGTGCCCTCATGGATATAACCACTACCACTTCTAACATAAGACAGAAACTTGAATACTGTCTGTCTTCAAGAGGAACCCTGACAAACTGAGGGCTAAGAGCAGAAAGCTGGAGAAGTATTGTACAGCTTTATTGCCTACACAATATCCAGCTAGCATCAATGTGATATCTCCAAGAACCCTCACTAGGTGCAACATGGTTTAGTTGTCATGAGGTGTTAGGTATTAGGTAATAGGTTGGACTTGATGATCTCTGAGGTCTTTTCCAACCTGGCTGATTCTATGATTCTGTGTAAGCAGATTGAAACAGTGGTCTTGCATAAAATCTAGCATGCATTCAGAAGAAGAATATCTTGGTTTCCTGAAATAAGCATCCGTAGTATTCATCATAAGCACCTGGTTTGCATGTGTACCTGTGTTTTTCTCTCCTAATCCTGTTGATTGCACCGTGTTTTAAAGTCAGATGAAAGGAAGAGCAAGCAAACAGAGTTTTTCCCCTTGCTTTGATGTCACTAATGTTCTGTCAACTGGCTTATTAAACCATACACTCTTAGTACTCTAAGCAAAAGCTTGAGTGCTTTACAAGGTGTCTAAAAATATACTGTGATCCTTAAAAGTATGATCATACTTATTGGACAAGACACTAAATAAAAGATGATGCCCAAGACCTCTTTTATATTTTATTCACCTCTACATATAAGTTTAATCAGAGCGGCAGAATTTGCCATTCAGTCATAGTAGGTTAGGGAAGCCTTGCAGAGTCTGGAGGTGAGGTTTTTACACTGTGTATTTTAAAGACAGCTTAAACAACACCATGCATCTAATTTGCAGTGTGGAGCAAATTGGAATGAAAATGACACCCAGAGGATAAATCGCTTGCAGCATTGTTTTGTTGCAATGGAATGCAACAATCCTACAAAGGAGCAAGGGGATTAGTGATATTATGTGTTGAACTCACAGCTCTCATACGTAGAGTAAGCAGCTAACAATCTGCATTGAATTCCAAGTCCAAACTGACCTGTTGCTGTGTTGTCAGTGACTCCATCCTTGAGCTGCAAAGAAAGTTCTTTTCTACTCCCTTTCCCCTGAGAATTTCTATTCATGCTGAATAGCTGAAGAATTCCTGAACTTACTGCATGACAATTCAACTTTCAACAGAATAGAAAGAGATTGGCTGAAAAATGTGGCTAGGTGGCCAAATTCAGCTGGTGCAACCTGCCACCCCTTATATAGTGGATAACCAGATGACTTGTCTCCATACTCTACTTTGAAAGGTATGCAATTATCTGCAGCCCTAAGATATGTAATTATCTGCAGCTTTAAGAAACACTGGAGACTGGAGCAGTCTTTCAAGGAAAGGCTGAGAGAGCTGGGGCTGTTTAGCCTGGAGAAGACAAGACTGAGAGGGGAGCTTAGCAATGCTTATTAATATCTAAAGAGCAGGTATCAAGATGATGGGGCCAGGTAAAACATTGTAAAGGAAAACCTGACCTCAGACTGCAACACCTAGCCCAGAATTGTTTTTTCAGTTCCAGGATAAAAATACCTGATTACCTGGAAATTTACTTTTCTTGCTTATTATTGTGTGCCTTCACACTTTCTGATGTCAGTGATGCCTCCAATAGGCGCATCTCTTGTGGCCAAGGAGGCTGATGGCAACCTCTGATGGGTTCTGGTTAGCAGGTCAAGGGAAGTTCACTTCCCTCTCTACTCCACCCTAGTGAAACCACATCTGGAGTACTGGTCCAGCTCTTGGCTCTCCAATTCAAGAGAGAGAGCAAACTACTGGGGAGAAACCAATGGAGTGCTACAAAGATGATGAAGGTACTGGAGCATCTCTCATGAAGAGAAGTTGAGAGAGCTGGGGACGTTTAGCCCAGAGAAGAGAAGACAGAGATGGGATCTTATCAATGGTTATCAAAACCTAAAGGGAGGGTGTCAAGAAGATGAGGCCATACTCTTGTGTTGACCAGCAACAGCACAGGAGGCAATGAGCACAAACTGGAAGACAGGAAGATCCACCTAAAAATAAGGAAAAACTTTTTTTTCTGTTGAGAGTGACAGATCACAGGAACATGCCGCCCAGAGAGGCTGTGCAGTCTGCCTCTCCAGAAAGAGTCAAAACCCACTTGGGTGCAGCCCCATGAAGCGTGCTCTAGGAGACCCTTCTTTAGCAGGGGGTTTAGGTGTTCTCACAAGGTCCTTCCAACCCTTACCATTCTGTAACCTCCAAACTGTGATTTCCTGAGACTGAAAGAGCCAGAACACAACACCATTCCCCAAACTTTGATTTTAAGTGTGTTTTAAAACAAGGAGTCCAAACTCTAAACAGATTTTGTGTTGTTGGGAATCTATAGCTCTGCTGTTATTAACAGTGACTGTCTTTTTTGCTTCAGTAGGACCAAAATGTTATAACCAGTTTCTTTTCCAACTAAAGGACATTGAGACACTTGAACGTGTTCAGAGAAGGGCAACAAGGCTGGGGAGAGGTCTGGAGAACAGCCTTATGAGGATAGGCTCGGGGAGCTGGTGGTGTTTAGCCTGGAGAAGAGGAGGCTCAGGGCAGACCTTATTGCTGTCTACAGCTGCCTGAAGGGAGGTTGTAGCCAGGTGGGGGTTGGTCTCTTCTCCCAGGCACCCAGCACCAGGACAAGAGGACACAGTCTCAAGCTGTGCCAGGGGAAGTTTAGGCTCAAGGTGAGGAGAAAGTTCTTCACAGAGAGAGTATTTGGTCATTGGAATGTGCTGCCCAGGGAGGTGGTGGAGTCCCTGTCCCTGGAGGTGCTAAAAAATGTTTGGATGTGGCACTTAGAGTCATGGTTTAGTTGTCAGGAGGTGTTAGGTATTAGGTAATAGGTTGGACTTGATGATCTCTGAGGTCTTTTCCAACCTGGTTGATTTTATGATTCTATGATTCTAAACAGAAAATGTTTTCTTAGTATTTTCACTATTACCTTATTGCAGATATGTTTTTGTTTCTTTTTGTTTCTGAGTAGCATTCCCAATAAAACTGGGTCACAGGAGTAACCAGAGGTACCTTGAGAAGACAGGTATCTCTTGCTCTTTCTCTGTTTTCTGTTTGGTACTTTAAGCCGCTGTAGAGCTTTTAATCCCAGATCTCTGGATGGGATTCAACAGGCTTAGCAACAAAACATAAAAGCTCACCAAAAGCACCACAGAAAGAACTGCATCCTCTCTGCCTTTTTATTTTTTTCCTTAGCTGATCCCTTATTCATGTTACTTTCATATCTATCATTTTTAATTAATTTCCCTCCGTTTTGGCAGCCACATGCTATTGCTTTGCATGTGGAAAGTCTGTCTTGCTAAACCCATGCGGTCCTTTTGAGTAGGGAATCTGCATTTCTACCTCCAAAGGCAGCCTCCAGGTCAGCACATGAAAACTCTGAGGTCAAAATGTTGTCAGTAATGAGATCTCAGGCATTTCAAAAGTTCACATAGCTCTTTGTACAGTGCAGGAGAATCCCTCTGTTTCCTCTGGTGCTGCTTCATGCTAATTTGGAAGCTGCAAACCGGCATGAAACATTTCAAACGAAACATCAGTTCATCTTGGATCCTAATTTATGGCTTTTGCAGTGTGCTGGGGTTGAAGCTGTTGAGTTCTTACAGATGGGAAAAATAAAGACACTGTATGCAGCTACATAGCACACCAGTCTCAGGAAGAGGGAGTTAATTACAAATACCCCAAATACATCTTTTACATACATTCAGGGATTGGTTGTGTCTTGCTTTGTATTTGTTAGATAAACATTCCCATTATAAAAGGTGCAATGAATAAAAGGTACAATGAATAAAAATGTGTTTTGACCAATGACTTTATTCCCTTGTCTTCCTTTTTTCAAAGGATACCCTACAATGCTAGGCACAAATTAAAAGCCTTGAGAGTTCATAGCAGTATCAGTCAGGGTTGGAAGGGAACACAAGGATCATCTAGTTCCAACCCCCCTGCCATGGGCAGGGACACACCACACTAGATCAGGCTGGCCAGAGCCTCATCCAGCCTGGGCTTAAACACCTCCAGGGACGGCTTGATCACCTTCTTCTGATAGTTTTAGAAGCAGCTCATCTCTTCATGATATGCTCATTCTATTTTGCAATACATGTTGTTGCAGAAGGATGGGAACTGAGTATCTTTATCACTGTACACAGAGAAAGCTTTGTGCCCTGCCACCCAGAACTTCTCAACTAAGTCCTCAAGCAAACTTTGACACCAGCAGTTCAACAGAAAAGATCAAGGCTTGAACATCTGGAACCCTTTATACTTTTAAAGTAAAACTATTAATTTAAGATTTAAATCCACACATCTTCATCTTTTCTTCCCCACTTATACTGCAAAGCTCCAGTCAGAAGCTGGAGCACCTCTCCTATGGAGACAGACTGAGAGTTGGGGCGGTTCAGTCTGGAGAGGAGAAGGTTCTGAGACCTTATTTTGGCCTTCCAGTATCTGAAGGGGGCCTACAAGAAAGCTGGGGAGGGACTTCTTAGGACATTGGGTAGTGATAGGACTAGGGAGGATGGAACAAAACTAGAACTGGGTAGATTCAGATTGGATGTCAGGAAGAAGTCCTTCCCCATGTGGGTGGTGAGACACTGGAACAGGTTGCCCAGGGAGGTGGTGGAAGCCTCATCCCCGGAGGTTTTTGAGGCCAGGCTGGATGTGGTTGTGAGCAACCTGACATAGTGTGAGGTGTCCCTGGCCATGGCAGGGGGGTTGGGACTAGATGATCCTTGGGGTCCCTTCCAGCCCTGACAATTCTACGCTTCTATAACAAGGCATAGAGAGAAAAGAGAAACTTTTTCCTCTTTCTGAAGCTAAAGAAAATAATGGGCATCAATGAAGTAATAGAGATTTAAGAAGTAACATTTTACTACAGACATCGAGGTCTAGAGTTTGCAAGAGAACAAGTGCTAGGTAAAGGCTGAACAACTTTAAAGATTGGAACTGAGTACCAACTTTTCAATGTTAGAGAAGTTGTCTTGTAAGCCAAAGAATTAAAGGCTGGCCTATGTTCTAAATCATGGGGTTCTAAATTATGGGGTGCATGGTGCCATGGTTTAGTTGATTGGGTGGTATTGGATGATGGGTTGGACATGATGATCTTGAAGGTCTCTTCCAACCTGGTCTATTCTATTCTATTCTATTCTATTCTATCCTATCCTATCCTATCCTATCCTATCCTATCCTATCCTATCCTATCCTATCCTATCCTATCCTTGTTTCAAAACTCTTAATATTTTTAGAATATATATTGTGACATTAAATATTTACCTTTATCATATGATCACAAAACAGGCTTATGCAGTATCTGTAGTCCAAGGCCCTAGAGGTTAAGAGAAGCTTGGATCCTCCCTGAGCCAAACCCAGGATCTGAACATTTTGAGGTTTTTCTGTCTCTGATGTTTGTATCCTGATGGAAATGCAGAGAAATTGGACTTCCAGTCCTTCAGAAACAACTCAGAGATGCAAGTGATGTTATTTCCCCTGCCTTGCCCTCCTTTAAACAAACCCAGCAGGGTATATCAGAGGCAGATTGAGGATTAAGTTATAATTGCAATCAATATCTTTGCCATGCCCGCTTTGCCAAATAATATATATTTCAGTCAGTGCACTTTGGGGATTTCTCTCTGCAAGGTCTGTTTCTGCCCAAATCAGTGTGTCTTTCCCTTTGATATTCCCACAGTGTTCACATGTACCCTCAAACATACACAGCCCTGGGTAATATGTCTCCAATGCGATGAAATCAATGGGAACACAGCCTTTTTTGCCTGACAGTATTGTCAGGGTGTATTATCTGGTTTAGGCTGTGGCTTCAGTTCATAGCAGTCGTCAGTTAAATTTCCCTTTCTGAAGCTGAGCAAAGTGTGGTAATGTCACAGCCACAGGCGACTGCCGCTCACAGGACGGTTTACCGGTGGAGCTTAGCCTCCTGGCTTGTCACAGTGTATATATCTCAGGGTCTTCTTTTCCTTCCTACTCAGAGGTTTCCAAGAATGTTGCCTGGAGCAGTCATGGGATGCAAAAAAAGAGAGATTTTTGTTCTGCACTTAGCAACATTACCACACTTCACACTCAGTTTCTGATAAGGGGAAATTTAACTGACTGCTCTGAACTAGATATACCAGATAATACGCTCTGACAGTGCTGTGGATAAAGGCTGGCAAACCTACTAATTTATATTTCATTATCTCTGCACTTGGCTTAATCTGTTATCTCTTACTAAACGTTAGAAGGCTCTCAGAGAGAGCAGCACTGAAAGCAGCAAGTGGAACCACAAACACCTCTTGAACACAGGGTGGCTTCTGTGCCAGGGGGTGGATGGGGCATTTTGGCTACCCAACCTTCCCAAAAGCTAATGTGCAGAACTGATGCCTCTTGTTTTAAACCAAGAGGTTTTTTTTCCCCCTGTACAACCAGCTGTCTGTCAATGCAGAGTGCATTTCCTTCCCTGGGTCTCTGAAGGGGCGTTCATTCCATCTGTAGGTGTTCAAGATAGAGGTTTATCAGGATAGCTGTGGCTGTCAACACAGCCCACAACTCAAGCTATTTCAGAAGTGGGTGATATACACAGATCAAAATGCACCCTTATTTTCCAGTCTCCAAGGAATGCAATATGAGGTGATGATCAAGTTTTAATCTCCTCAAGGTCTGAATACAAAGTTCAGCACCTTGCACAGTCTAACCTATTCTTTCAGTTGTCTGTTTTTCACCTTGAACTCATGAGTACAGTGAGCAAGTTCCTCTGAGACTGGGCAAATGGTTTCTTTGTTTGTAATAATAAAGCTATGAAATAAGACAGATGGAGAGAGAGACAGATAGCTGGATGGGTGGGTGGATGGATGGATGGATAGATGGATAGACAGATAGATGATAGATGGATAGATGGATAGATAGGTAGATGGATAGATAGATTGATAGTAGATGGATAGATAGATGGATAGATGCATAGATAGATGGATAGATAGGTAGGTAGATAGGTAGGAAGAAAGAAAGAAAGAGAGAGAAAGTGAAAGAAAGAAGGAAAGAAGGAAAGAAAGAAAGAAAGACACAGAAAGAAAGAGAAAGAAAGAAAGAAAGAAAGAAAGAAAGAAAGAAAGAAAGAAAGAAGAAAGAAAGAAAGAAGAAAGAAAGAAAGAAAGAGAAAGAAAGAAAGAAAGAAAGAAGGAAAGAAAGAGAGAAAGAAAGAAAGAGAGAAAGAGAGAAAGAAAGAAAGAAAGAAAGAAAAAGAAGGAGCAAAAGAGGAAGGAAGGAAGGAAGGAAGGAAGGAAGGAAGGAAGGAAGGAAGGAAGGAAGGAAGGAAGGAAGGAAGGAAGGAAGGAAGGAAGGAAGGAAGGAAGGAAGGAAGGAAGGAAGGAAGGTGCAGTACAATCTAATCTGCCTTTCCATCATATAGCTATGTAGACCTTGGTACGTTTAATGTATAAAAATATCTACACCTATGATTATTTCTTTGGCTCACCTTCCTTACAGTCCTTCTTTTCCTTACCACTCACAGGAATAATTCCTCTGTTCTTATTTGTGCTGCACCTTCACTTCACAAAAGGTTCATAATATTTATTTTACTTCCTTAGTTGCAGGGCCAGCCTTTGTGCCACTTTGTGATGCTTTCACATCAGAAGGGACTTTTATATCTTTTTTTATGCATTTTTCAATAGAGACTGTTTGTTTTCCCTGCCTATTTCATCAGATGCAGTATTGTTATGATCTCCTTCATAGACTGCCAAAGATTTTCACCTGCATTTAAAGTCACTTTGCAAATTTAATCTTAAGGAAACCCAAAATGACCTTTCCAATCTTAATTTTTTTTGTCCTTTCCATACTTTGATTTTTACCACATATGGCTTTCACCACTGAGATTTTAAAATTCATCCAAATACTTAAACTGATTTGACTATATATGATCTCAAACTATAGAAGAGGCTTGGGTTTGGTTTTTTCTGACTTATTTGGAGGAAAAAAAATGTTTTTAGGCTAGGATTTTGTTTTCTTTCACTTTGAATGTACACAAACAAAGATTTTCTCCTACTAAGCTGTCCTTTTTTTGGCTGGATCAGCATTCAGCAAGCACATTGTGAGCTACTGATGGAAAAAGACTCGATGAAGTTTGGCTTTTCCTTTTAGATCAAAAACCTCTTCGAGGCACAGAAGTGTCTGTTTTAAAACAGACCATGGTAAACATCATGTACAATTCCTTTAATTTTAATTTTTTTTTTTCTTTATCAGTGGCTTAGGTCCTTTACAAAGGGTTCATGTTCTCCACACTGGCTAGCTGTGACTCCTTTTGCCAGATGGCAGTTTTCCGTGTTTTTGCTAATATTTCTAACTTTATCTTTTTGTTGCTGTTGTTAATCATTTCATCTGAAATCTGGGACATCTCTAGAAAGAAAACAACTTGGTCTGAATAAGAAAACAGTAATTTTTTGTTTAAGAAAGAAACAGACCCTACTAATGTTAGGCTAGAAAGGGAGAAGGGAGGGTAGATTTTGCATGCCTGTGTTTAGGATGTAAGCTGAATTCGTTTCATGTTCAGAGATGATCATCAAAGCACTTATTTAAGTAGGCTCAATGTGAATGTGAAGACTTCAGGATTGCTTTTGATTTTTGCTATCATTCTGTTAATCTGTTGCTAGCCCATGTAATATTAATTTGTTTAATATATGGAGAATATGTTATTGGGTGCAAATACACCAGTCTGAAAAATAGGTGGCTTACATTCTGTTGCTGGCTTGGCTATAGATGTCCTGTGTGTCACAAGTCAAGTGGTTTGCTATTTCTATACCTGTTTTTAAAATGGGGTATCCAGTCCCTTCCTCACAGGGGTATATCAAGAGAGATAAATTTTATAATGATGCTGAACACCACTGGACAGGGAGTAAAGGTGGCTTTGAGCTCAACGCTGTCAATTAGGATAGCCCTAGGGCTTGTCTAAATAACGTATTGCTTCTCACAGTCGTTGTGAAGTTAATGAGCTCTGACAGTGCCCCATTTCTGGCCTTGGCCTGACTCTCTCCCTCCCTTCAACACTCATGGCCCAGCTCCTCTCCTGTCAGATGGGGATGGACATGGTGACAGAGCTGGGCTCTTTGTCATTTGTCATGTTGTTTGCTCCATGTGTGGCATGATCACTCAGGGAGAGGTTTAGCAGGGTGGTCTTTAAACTCGACCAGCTGCAGAATGTGTTCCCTCCACCACTGTAAAAAGACAGACTTTGAGAAGACCTGCAAGTCCATCTCCTAAAACTCCACCCCTTAGGGGAAAGCACACTACAACTCCCATCAGATACTCTGATACCTCGCCTCTAGATTTACCATTTTTGTTAACCTTCTTCTGTGCTCTGTGAAACTGTCCTCATTTTGAGGGCTGCTGTTTAAAAAACATTCCACATTGCCAGAGAGGTAAGGGACAAAACCTTGAACTTCAGTTTTCCAGGAGCCTGGTATTGCTCTGGGTGTTTTACTGCACATCCTAAATTTTCTAGAAGTTTAAAATCTTGAGGTCAGCTTAGAATAACTCTGAGTATATGAAAAAGAGAAAGAAAGAAATCATGGAAAGAGTAAATAGTTGAATTTTATAGTACAAAGCAAATCTATTTATTAGTAAGAGAATGAAGGTATCTAAGGTGCAAACCACATAGAATATTATTATTTTGGCTTCATACACTAATGCTGAAAACTAAATACTTAAATACTTCTTGAAAATGGATGGCTTTTGTGTATTCTGAAACTGCCCAGTGCAATTGTGACAAAAAGAAAAAAAGAGAATGCCTCATTCAAACAGCAACAGGGTTTCCCAAGGCCTTTTATGTAACACAGCAACAGTTAGGACCCAGTTAATTTGTTGGCAGTAATTGTGTATATAGGACCTAGCACTCCTCACAATGTTCTGGAGTAATCACTCCTTTTACTCTCTTACTGGAGTGACTATGCTTTGTTTAAAATATTTAAATATTCAGGACTTTGTCCTGGTGCTTGGATGATCACTTGGGAGGTAGGACAGCTGTGTCTCAGCCTATGCTCCAGTGCATGTTTCATTATTTATGCAAGGAGAAATAGCACCAACAGGAATGACTGAAAGCATTCCACCCTGGGGTATGTTGCACACTGATGATGAAGGCACTCTTCTACCCAGTGGAAGATGAGGGTTCCAACCCCTGTGCGTGAAGGAGGGGAAGTGAAATTGTTGTTTCTCACCTCTAAAGTGAATGTCCAACCTCCCCACATGTTCAGTAAAAAGGGATGGTCTATTTCTATGGCAATGATGTGAATCAAACTTGTTTATTGGTGTCTTGCATCAGATGGAAGAGTTCATGTAATTGTATATATTTTTATTTAAAATAAAATGAAACTGAATGCCATTTTCTTCTCCCTTTTCCTAGTTCTGTTGCTAAATCCCCAGTAATCATATTTACAGCCAAGCTTGAAACAAATAGGTAAAAAAAAAAGAACACCCAACCCCCAACCAAAACCCAGTTTGTGATTCTATGATTCCGTAAGGTGTAAAAGAAGGGAGGGCCAGTAAAAGAACATGAAAGCTGACATGACATAATCCAGTGGAGAGTTAGGAAAATGAGCTTTGCAGGGTGTTTCTGGTTAGATTTCACTGTGCAAAATAATACATGTGAGGAGGAGGGAAAAATCCTGCAATGACTGAGAATTGCACTGCTGGGTTTCCAGTGGAGCTGTATAAGTGGGTGGAACAGACCATGTCTTTCACATAGTCTGTGGAAATATGTCTACCCTGTAGATGTGTCTGTTTTCAAGGACAACACCTAAGCTCTCAGCTAAGTGACAACAGGATAGTAAAAATCCACATGCTGTGGAAGACAAGAGGTGGTAAGGAGTTTCTGAAGGCAAAGGTGAAGAGTTCTTTTTTAGGTAGTTCTATCATCATTCCTTCCCAGCCAATTCAGACATGACAATTCATAGAGTGAGTCTCTCTATATAAGACCAAGGAGAGTTCCACATGTTATTGAGTTCCTAAGACTTATAGAATAGAATAGTAGAATAGAATAGAATAGACCAGTTTGCAAGAGACCTTTGAGATCATCAAGTCCAACCTAACATCCAACACTATCTCATCAACTAAACCATGGTACCAAGCACCCCATCCAGTCTCTTCCTAAACACCTGATGATGGTGGTGAGTCCACCACCTCCCTGGGCAGCACATTCCAATGGCTAATAGCTCGTTCTATGACCTTTGAGATCATCAAGTCCAACCTATCGTCCAAAATGTTATGTTGTCCCAAGGCTTTTTTTTCCCGTTCCCCAGACATTCTGACTCAAGACAAATTTCTCCCACTCCATAATTCTGCTGACTAGGATTCATTCACTTAACTTTAAAGCCAATAATGAATTAAGCACTTGGTGGTGGACAATGCTCTAACTTATTTTAGTTGTCTACATGAGATCAACCATACCATGGAAATGCATATTTTTTCCCATTGGCTGCCAAGACAGCCTGGGACAACTAGCTCAGCATGTACAGCTGAAGAAAAAAAACCTCCATTCATAAATGCTTTTCCTGTATAGGCTGCCATCCTTAACACTGAATCACATAGTACTAAAGCTACTCAGAGTGTACTGTTGGCTTCAATCAATAGGGAGCAAAATATCATGGTAATCTTTAAGCCATGGATAAGCAAAAGCCACAAAATTTTAAGCTCAGCTTTTGAGTTTCTTTTACTGTAGGTCTGTTCTCCCCTCTAACTTCTGATAGATGGTCACTCAGCTTCAGTTTGCAGTATCCAGGGCACCTCGGGGCATTATTCAGGGCCCATTACCTTTTTAGCTCTAATGATATCCTGCCAACAGCAATCCTCTCTGCATGCCATTTATTCCATTACACTAAACAGGAGTAATTTGGTAAATCGAGTGTTTAAGTAGCCTTAAGGTAAATATTTCTTTTTTCTTTTTTTTTTTTTTTTTCCTTTCTCTTTGGCAAAATGATGATGTTTCCCTTTGGCCTCAGCAGATTCTTCTGGTTTCGGAAGGGCTGATTTGCATTTGCCTTTAATTGTTCATAAAAGCGAAAGGTCAAATAATGTCAGCTAGGGAAAAGTTAAATGAAGCCCTCGAACAAATGTTAAGTAAACCCCAAATCGTGCAGTCATTAAATTAAGATTTTTCTTTCTTTTCAGATGTATCTTTGAATGTTGCCATATTCCTTATTTTGTTTTGCTCAGCAACTACTCTGTCAGTGCTAAAGCACCAGGGGTAATTATAAGACGCTATCTTAAGCTCAATAGATTATGACTTTTACAGAAGGCTAGAGGAGATCCTTTTGATTGCTGTCTCTAAATAAAAATAATTTAACCTGATGGTTCCAGTCAATTATCTTTTTAATTTAGGGGACTGTAAGGTATTTGAATGAACAAACACAAACTATCCACCAGAACAAGAGGACACGGCCTCAAGCTGTGCCAGGGGAGGTTTAGGCTGGATGTTAGGAAGAAATTCTTCACAGAGAGAGTGATTGCCCATTGGAATGTGCTGCCTGGGAAGGTGGTGGAGTCCCCATCACTGGAGGTGTTTAGGAAGTGATAGGGTGCTTGGTTGCATGATTTAGTTGATTAGGTGGTGTTGGCTGATGGGTTGGATGTGATGATCTTGAAGGTCTTGAGGTGTTCAAGAGGGGATTGGATGTGGCACTTGGTGCCATGGTTTAGTCATGAGGTCTGTGGTGACAGGTTGGACTTGATGATCTTTGAGGTCTCTCCCAACCTTGGTGATACTGTGGAATACTGTATGTGTGTATCTTCCAACCTGGTTTGGTCTATTCCATTCCATTCCATTCCATTCCATTCCATTCCATTCCATTCCATTCCATTCCATTCCATTCCACTCTATTCTATTCTATCATGATGCTCACTACACTACTGAACTGCAAATGTCTTAAGTATGTTAGAAATACTGCTGAGCTCCTTGTGTTCTCCAGAGCTGGTAAGAGGAAAACTTTAATATCATAAACAGCATCACGGTATGCCCAAAAAAGGCTACCAGGAGTGACCCATCTTCAGCTGAAACAATGAAATTTATTCTGGAATCTCTCTTGACTATAATTTCACTTTTAGAAGTAAATCAATTACCTCCCCTGAAGTTATCCTGGTATTCAACTCTTCCCATTCCTAGAAAACTGCATTCATATTAGGGGCTGAATTCATTCCAAAATCCAAACCTTTGCAGGTTTCCAGTGAGTTTCTGTAAACTGTAGAACTCAGAGGAAATTTGAGGTGGTCCTGTACGACAAAATGTAGTTGCCAAGGTTTCATCAGACACTTTGCTTTCAAAGGACTAAAGGCTAGTAAGGTGAATCACAGAATCAACAAGGCTGGAAAAGACCTCACAGATCATCAAGGCCAACCTTTTACCTAATACCTAACACCTCAGGACAACTAAACCATGGCTTCAAGTGCCACATCCAGTCCTTCTTTGAACACATCCAGGGATGGTGACTCCACCACCTCCCTGGGCAGCACATTCTAATCATAGAACAACAGAACCATAGAATCAACATGGTTGATGGCAAATAACTCCTCACCTCGAGCCTAAACTTCCCCTGGCACAGCTTGAGACTGTGTCCTCTTGTTCTGTTGCTGGATGCCTGGGAGAAGAGACCAACCTCCTTTCAGGTAGTTGTAGAGAGCACTTAGGTCTCCCCTGAGCCTCCTCTTCTCCAGACTAAACAACCCCAGCTCCCTCAGCCTCTCCTTATAGGGCTTGTGTTCAAGATCTCTCCCCAGGCTTGTTGCCCTTCTCTGGACATGTTCAAGAGTGTCAATGTCCTTCTTAAATTGAGGAGTCCAGAACTGGACACAATACTTGAATATCATATCAAGTCCAAAAGGCAGTTGTAGCCAGAAGGGGGTTGGTCTCTTCTCCAAGGCAACCAGCACCAGAACCAGAGGACACAGTCTCAAGCCTTGCCTGGGGAGGTTTAGGCTGAAGGTGAGGAGAAAGTTCTTCACAGAGAGAGCTGTTAGCCGTTGGAATGTGCTGCCCAGGGAGGTGGTGGAGTCACCATCCCTGGTGGTGTTCAAAAAAGGATTGCATATGGCACTTGGTGCCATGGTTTAGTATTCATGAGGTCTTGGGTGACAGGTTGGGCTTGATGATCTTTGAGGTCTTTTCCAACCTTATTGATTCTACGGTTCTATGTAAGAGAGGTAAGAAATGAGGCAGTGCTAGACACTGCTCTTTGTCTTTTCATCCAAAGATGAAAAAGGCCTTAAAATAGGATTTTTTTTTTTTTTGCCTCACATCCCTTCCCCAGAGCATTAGTTTCATCCAATGACTAAATGCCACAGAGATCCTGTCTCATTTATCTTCATAGAGCCCCTCCTTTCCTGCCAAAAAGGGGTTTGTTTAGGAAAGCCTTAGAGCCACAGAACATAATTAGTCATTGAATCAGGCTCATAAGGAAGCTGTGATCCACAAACAAACCACATCTTGAATTTCTCCAAGTCTCTGAGGCAGGGCTTGTATTTTTTTTATATGCACTTCTTGTGACATGCTTGATGATCCTGAAAAGGACAGTGGGGTTTATTAATTTTTATTTATATTAGAATAGAGAACCAAGAACTCAGAGGTGACTAGAGATTCAGGCAAAGGAGAATTTACTCCAGTATAAACACGGATCTGTTAGCTGCAAGGGTGTACTGCACTTAATAAGGATCACTTAGCCTTGGGGTAAAGGAAAACACAAAGGTCAGATTCATCCCATTTAATAGAAACTGCAAAGAAATTAACCTTCAGACAGTTGTCTGCTTGGGGTCTTCCTCAACTGGAGTTGTTTAGCCTGGAGAACAGGGGACTCAGTGGGGACCTTATCACACCCTACAACTACCTGAAGGGAAGTTGTAGTAAGGTGAGGGTTGGGCTCTTCTCTTAGGCAACTTGTGACAAGAGGAGAGGGCATGGCCTGAAGCTTCATCAGGAGAGGTTTAGGTTGGATGTTAGGAAGCACTTCCTCACAGAAAGGGTAATTAGACACTGGAATGGACTGCCCAGGGAGCTGGTGGTTCCTTCGCCATCCCTGAAGGTGTTTGGAGGAAGATTGGATGTGGCACTTAGTGACATGGTCTGGTCGATGTGGTGGTGTTAGGTCGCAGGCTGGACATAGCATAGCATAGCATAGCATAGCATAGCATAGCATAGCATAGCATAGAATAGAATAAACCAGGTTGGAAGAGACCTTTGAGATCACTGGGTCCAACCTATCATCCAACACTATCTAATCAACTAAACAATGATCTCAGAGGTCTATTCCAGCCTCCATAATTCTGTTATTCTGTGATTCTGAGATAAGAGCATTCCAGTATATCACTCACTCTGTCTTAGGACAAAGTCTATTACCCTTTGGAGAACCTTATCCCACCTCAATTCCTACCCAGGGAGCCTACAGCAGTTATACAGATGATGGCATCTTTACATCACCTAAGCATAATTTACCCCAAATTTTATCTAAGTGGCCCAAAACAATCCAGCTTGATAATCAGCCACTGATGTATGTGGTGGTGTCACTAAAAACAGGACAAGCTGGCCCCAAAGCACCCGGGTAGGAGCACCCAAAGCATGTGCATGCTGGCAGGGCCATATGAGTGCTCTTCTCTACCCCAGACCTCATTCAACGCATGCCTGACTTGTGCTACAACAGTTAGTGTCTTATTTTCTTGTATGCTAAATTCACTTCTTTTTAAATGCAGAACACTCAGATTTAAAGAGCTTGCTATGATTAATATTTTAATTCATTGTAGAGAGGGAAGGAAGGGCTGAGATGCTGGAAAAGCAACATCTGAAGCATGTCTCCTCCTAACCATTTTGAATTTTATTGTCCTTTCAGCAGATGGAATGTGTGACATGAGTATATTTGTGTACAAAGAGGGTGAGGCAAGAGGAAGATGCAATCAGTTGTACAACATATCGTGTACTCTCTGCATTAAAAGTGTGTTTTCCTCTTTGCACAGAAAAAAAGGGGGGAAAAAAGAACAAATCATTCACATGGAAATGGAATAGATCCCTGTGGTGATTAAAACCTCCAGTAGAAAGATACATATTTAATGAATAGATAACACAGATAAAGAGGAAGAATGCATTTGCAGTAGAAAGCAGATAGACTAACTTGAATGCATAGCCTTTATTGCACTGCAGACTCAACTGAAAACAGGGGCTTGTTAAGTTGTTTAAGTACAAAGGCAAGGCATTTAGGGAGGAGAATGGAAAAGCTGGGGGCATGTGAGTATAAGAGGCACGTGATGTTATGGCTGTAGCTATAGTTTGACTCTTGAAAAGAGAGATGGGATGAATTCACATTCAACTATTGCTCTAGGAGAAAAACTCAGGTTATATAGGGGGGTGGTTTATATCCTCTGATGCTTGAAATATAATTTGTCTGTCCTGTATTATCAATTAGTTGGATTGTCTGTTTTACATTAACCAAACATAAAAGTGAGAAATAGACCGGTTTCTGCTTTTGGTTTTGAATAAAGCAGGTGCAACCAGGGGGTCATGAAAGGATCCCATTTTTCAAAGCACAGTCATATGGATGAAGGCATAAACACAGTAGTATAGCCTTAAATTTGTTGTGAGGGGTATCTGATCACCTTTTCTACAGCAGGTCTTAATCAATGTTGAGTACAAGTGACAAAGCGTTCTGGTTTAGGAAGAAAATATGCCTCTGGAAAAGATTATTCTGAGCACTCTAGAAAAAACATGCTACAAGCTTCTGGATGGCTCAGTCCTCCACCATTATGTAAGGCAGAATTCCTGGCAGATCAGAAAGCATACTGTGCCAGCCTGACCACCTCAAAGGCAGGAATGTTTTGTCTCCATTGTGAAACAGCAGTATGTCCCATGGATGATCTTGATGGATGCTGCACTGGTGATGTATAACCTCTAATTCCAATAGCCAGTAGTTGAATGTGAGTCTTACACCTTGTCATCATTTATCATAGAAGGAAGTTGGGAACAAGCCAGCACCAGTATTTAAGCCATCCAAAGGGACCTATAGATATGACTCAACTGGTTGTCACCTCTCTTCATTGCCAGTAGAGAAGCCAACTTTAATTGCAAATTACATCTGTTTTGTTTGAGTTTAGGACTGATAAATTGCTCCTTGGAAGTGTTTTGTTGTCTCAGTTATCTTTAAAGGGGTAGCAGGCACCAGAAGACTCTTGGTGACATAAATCCCATTCCACCTCTCTTGCCAGCCTAGATCCTCTGCCTTCAGTGTCAGGCACGTAGCAACACACCCTGGGAGTTATGGCTGAGAAAGATGTTATAGAGCTAGGAAATGTGAAATGGAAAATTAGTTGATAAGAAAAGGGGAAGCACAAGGATGCACAAAGAACAAAAAAATTCCCAAAAAGAAATAGTGTGGCCAGCAGGAGCAGAGAAGTCATTGAGCCCCTGTACTGCACTGGTTAGGCCACACCTTGAGTACTGTGACCAGTTCTGGGCTCCTCAATGTAAGAAGGACATTGAGACACTTGAACGTGTCCAGAGAAGGACAACAAGGCTGGGGAGAGGTCTGGAGAACAGCCCTATGAGGAGAGGCTGAGGGAGCTGGGTTTGTTTAGCCTGAAGAAGAGGAGGCTCAGGGGAGACCTTATTGCTGTCTACAACTACCTGAAGGGAGGTTGTAGCCAGGTCGGGGTTGGTCTCTTCTCCCAGGCAACCAGCACCAGAACAAGAGAACACAGTCTCAAGCTGTGCCAGGTGAAGTTTAGGCTTGAGGTGAGCAGAAAGTTCTTCCCAGAAAGAGTTGTTGGCCACTGGAATGTGCTGCCCAGGGAGGTTGTGGAGTCACCGTCCCTGGAGGTGTTCAAGAGGGGATTTCACGCGGCACTTGAAGCCATGGTTTAGTTAGTCATGAGGTGTTGGGTGACAGGTTGGACTTGATGATCTCTGAGGTCTTTTCCAACCTTATTGATTCTATGATTCTATGAAAAAAAGTTCCTTTTTTGCTCCTCAATCATTGCTCTGAAAAACACCAACCAAACCAAATTCAAAACACTGGACAAGAGCTTTACAGTATCTTAGTGTTTAAAAACACATGAAATCAAGAAAAATAAGATACAACATTGGAAAAAAAATTACAATTAAAATAAACCCAAGCACTGGTAGGATTTTTTTCAGTCTGCTCTAGAGCCAGTGGGATTTTTCTTCTGGGACATTTCTCCCATCTTCTTACACCTCCACCCTTTTACTTCTGCAGTCATTTTTACAGTGAGTAGGAGAACTAAAATTATAATCTGAGGAAGACCTCCTAAATAATAAATGTGCTTACATTTGGGGATTGTTTCAGGTGTGCTATAAACCTTTGTGAAACTGTCTGGGTAAATAAAAAGTTGGTATTAGTTGGTTATAATTAATCCCGATAGCTTTAAGGCAGAATCTTCCTGCTCCAGGGGTTCAGAGAAGGAGATAGCTAGAAAAGCAAGGAGGGATTCTCTGGGTAGGAAACTGAGCAGATGTAGTAAATAAGTTTATTCAAACCTTAGCAACACTTGATGATTTGCAGAGCTTTTGCTTCTCTCTGACCAAGACCTCTGAGCTGCACTCTGCTGAGGAAATTAGCATTTGTCAGGCTCTGCTTTCACCCTGGAAATGAATAAAATACAAGCCCTGAGCACCTCAAAGGGAAGACTGCTCCATAAAAATAGATTATTTTTTTGTTTAAATTACATTCCTCTGGATTAATTTTCCTGCACTTGTTGAAATCATTTGCCAAAGTAGAATAGTTAGAATTCACATTTTTTTAGGTGAAAAGTGACTTTCAGAATCCACTGATCTGAATTAATTTTTGCAGTCTGCAGAAGTGAAGCAGCTTATTCTTGCCTACAGTACACTGTTTGGAAATCTTACAGGTGATCTAAGTGCCTGGCTGGTCAGTCTACCTATCTGTTTATCTATTCACACTCCCATGGAGTGTCTCCACTGCAGTTCAGAGGATTTGGTAAAGAGATGTTCAGGAATGAGTTTGAGAGCACCAGGTGTGAGTACCAGCACAGGTCTGCACTCACTGACTCGGGCACCACAGTTGGTGCCTGCTGCACTTATCTACAGAGTTACAGTGAAAAATGGGTCTACTTTTCTCCCCATAAATTCCCTTTCAGGTTCCAGTGGAGACATATCCTTGATCTTCCCATGCTGTGTCTCACAGCTTCCAAAAAATGGCTGTTTAGGTGGAAAGGAAGCTCAGGGGAGACCCTATTGCTGTCTACAACTACCAGAAGGGAGGTTGTAGCCAGGTTGGGGTTGGTCTCTTCTCCCAGACAACCTGTGACAGAATAAGAGGTCTCAAGGTGTGCCGGAGGAAGTTTAGGCTTGATCTTAGAAAGAAGCTCTTCACAGAAAGAGAGATTGGCCATTGGAACGGGCTGCCCAGAGAGGTGGTGGGATTGACATCCCTGGAGGTGTTTCAGAAAAGACTGGATGAGGCACTTAGTGCCATGGTCTAGCTGATTAGTTAGAGTTGGGTGATTGGTTGGACTCCATGATCTTGGAGGTCTCTCCCAACCTGGTTGATTCTGTGAAAGTTCTACAGGAAAGGAAACATTTCTCCCCATATATATCCTGAAAGCTCTACTACAACAGTCCGTACCACGAGAGAGGTGAAGGAAGGCATTTTTAATTAGGTCATGGAAAAGGCTTCTGTATATTTTTTTAAGTATTATTATGGGTCATTTAACATCAACTTGTCTGTGTAGCTTGCACACTAAACCATGAGATGGAAAGCTGGGATATATTTAGAGCAATTTAAAAGTTGGTCTTTCCAATACACCTACAAGCTAAATGAGATATGTCATCTCCAGAAATGCACAGGTCTGCATGTGTCAATGCCTGTCTGCTCTGTGTGAAAAAAATGCCACCCTACACCATCAGGTCATGTTAAACATGAGATTTGTTCAGAAGAACTATGGCATTAAAGCAAGAATATCATGCAACCTGTTGTAAAATAAGCCTGCCTTCCTTTCCTAGGTCACTTTGCCAGTGGCTTATTGGTAGCTTTCATCTAGGACCTACCTTTCCAGTTTATTAGACAGGATATTGAATCTGTGAGTGCGTATGCTGTTATGTTAGGGTAACTAATTGCAGACAGTTCACCCAGCAGGACAGCCAATGCAATAATATTAAAGATTAATGCCCCAGTTCAGCAAATAACCTGGGCATGTATGTAATCCCTGTGGCTTCATTGAGAGACACTTACAGGCCAGCATGTTGAACTAAATATATTGCTCCACCAGGGCCTTAAAAATGATGAATTCACATCTCTGGTGCCATGCAAACAATTCTAAGAAGTTTGAAAAGATTACTGGCTTTAACAAATCAAAGTTTAATCTCTAAATATTGTTAGAGAATGTGATATGTTACATTATAAATAGAAGACTCCATAATTCCTGTTGCTGGAGGTCTTTTTCTCTGCAACAATTGATAACAGTGATAAACTGATTTGGCTGAAACTAGGTTAATCTGATCAGTATGGAAGTCCTTCCATTTTTTCACTGGGATTCTTCTCCCATGACTTTAGCTATATGAAAGTCAAGTAACTGATCTCAGCTAGAGATCAAAGATCTCTCCATAGCCAAAGAACATCAGTAGATAGCTCAAGGTGGGGAGACCCCCTCAGTTTGCTTTAGGATGTATTGAATTGCCCTCTGGAGGTACCTGGTTCTTTACATCATCTGCAAGGGGCAAGACTAATTGCCCACTTTTGGACTTCAAATGTTAGGTGCTCTGAATGCTGTCCTACATGTTCACTCCCTTCTATGGGATTTTTTTTTCCCTTGCACTTTAATATTTCTGCTGTATGTGTGTAGCAGAAAAAAACCCACTGCAATAAGTACAAATCTCTCCATCAACACCATTCCACTTCACTCACACCAAGATGGGTGGGAATATAAATGACAGTGATGGTCGGCCTGCCACTGCCACCTATCCACACATAAACAGTCACTGTTAGATGAGAAGCTTCACAGTTTAGTGCAAAGTTGGTTTCTTTGAACTCCCTCAAAAAATCAAATTAAAAAGCCCAGCTTCATTTACCTCCTGTTGACTGGAATGGACATTAGAACGTCCCACATCACCACAGGTTTAGGTCTGCGGCTAACACCGAGATGTTGGCAATCAAAAAAGGACTTGGGGCACATCACATTTCTTTATCACCACAGGGATAAACTCAAGTGACAGACATGAATGGGCTAATTACTTTTAATAGTTTCCCATTGGTCTGGTTGATGACACAGTGCTAAAAGCTCATACCACCTTCCCCCCTCCCATAAGCCAGAATTTCACTTACATGGCACTATGTCTTTATTACTACTTCGTTACTTCAGGGGAGCTGCATTCTCTAAAATGCCTTTCCCTGTGGCTTAAAGTAAAGATTTTTTAAATAAATAAATACAGTTTATGTTGGGCATCTACCACTTGAAGGGCTAATGATTATTGACTACCCTCCAGCAGACATCAGGGAGTCTAGCCTCAGGCCCTTCCCGCTCGCCCCCAAACATGCCGAATGTTAACACATGTTTTTAGATCCTGGCTGGGATTGGACACAAACAAGGCAGTCAGAATGGACCATTTAGTGTACAAGTCAAGATGACAGATCTCTGCTTAATACAAGGAAGACTAAAACTCGTATCTTATTGAAAAAGGCAGAAGAGCCCCGGGTGCTTTCGCTTTGTGATTCTGCAGCAAAAAGTGGGTTGTGTCAATATAAGTCTATGTCACCCGCTCGCAGCTGCCACACTGGATTGACCCTGTTAGCTGCAGACAGAAAGGCCTTCCATTTCCAAATTCTCTCTAATGTTCATCTTCGAGAGCAAACACAAGGCTGAAGGAAAAAAAAAAAAAGCCAACAAGTTACTCCTAAGTATGGCAGCAAAACCAAAACCAACCCAAAACCCAACAACAAAATACAAATGCCTTAATGCCATGAGACTCTCTTTGCTACCTGTTTCTACTGAAATCCTAGGGAACCTTCCTGGTCTGAAAGCATTTCAGAGGATGCTTTGACAACGTGAGCTTTATGTTTTGTAAATCATGTTCTTGTAATTCCTTGTAAGTCTCCAGATCCTCTTCAGATGGAGCAGCAGAGCATTAAATATTCTTGCAGCGCTCACTAGAGCTTAATTACTAGAAGTTGAAACAGCTTTTAAACTCGGTCTCTTTTTTTGTGGTTGTTGTTTTTGTTTCCCCCCTGGGTATTCCCCAAAGGAAAAAAACAAAAATACAAAAAAAAAAGCTGAAAAGTGTGCACAATAACCAGTAGTTAAGACCATGTTTCCAAAGGGGAGGGGGAAGAAAATAAACAATGTTGAAACTAAAAATAGAATGTGTCTTGATATCATTAGAGTTTAACATGATAGCATTCACTGATGAGTTTGTTCCTCATGTGTATTCTTTACTAAGCTCAGATGTTCACACTGGTGAAAAGATTGAATAGAAAATGAAACAAAACTATGAAAATCAGAAGGGGAAGAACTACTAAGTTGCCCCCAAAATGGCAAAAATAAAGGGATCTTCAATTAGCTGAAGCACAGAATTCTACTTATTTCTGGAGAATTATGATAGTTTAGGGAAAATTAGAATAGAATAGAATAGAATAGAATAGAATAGAATAGAATAGAATAGACCAGGTTGGAAGAGACCTTCAAGATCATTGTGTCCAACCTAACACCGAACACCACCTAATCAACTTAAACATGCAACCAAGCACCCTATCAAGTCTCCTCCTGAACACCTACAGTGATGGTGACTCCATGAAGATAAAGCTATTATTATAGACCTATTTAAAGTCTTTCAGAACACTCTTTTTTATGGACCCACCCAAATACCATTAACATGTCTAAAAAGATATTCTTTACCACAGACTACCCTACACCAACAAAGTTGGTGAGAGGTTTGGAGCACAAGCCCTATGGGGAGAGGCTGAGGGAGCTGGGGTTGCCTAGCCTGGAGAAGAGAAGGCTCAGGGGAGACCTTATTGTTCTCTACAACTACCTGAAGGGAGGTTGCAGTCAGGTGGGGGTTGGTCTCCTCTCCCAGGCAACCAGTACCAGAACAAGAGGACACAGTCTCAAGCTGTGCCAGGGGAGGTTTAGGCTGGATGTTAGGAAGAAATTCTTCATAGAGAGAATGATTGGCCATTGGAATGTCTTGCCCAAGGAGGTGGTCGAGTCACCATCATTGGAGGTGTTTAGGAGGAGACTTGATGGGGTGCTTGGTGCCATGGTTTAGTTGATTAGATGGTGTTGGTTGATAGGTTGTACGTGATGATCTTGAAGGTCTCTTCCAACCTGGTCCATTCTATTCTATTCTATTCTATTCTATTCTATTCTATTCTATTCTATTCTATTCTATTCTATTCTATTCTATTCCATATATAAGTGAGTGGCTGATGTATCTGAAGAGGCAATAAGAACTGAGCACATTTTATTAGCAGAAGATGGAGATTTTTGGTTGTCTGGGGTTTTTTGTGTGTTTGTTTGTGTGTTTCATTTGGGGGTAGTGAAACTTTCATTAACTCCTTATCTAAAATCTCCTACTGGGTATTTCAACCTTGTAACCTGACTTAGAAATAGACCTCAGCTGATTGTGAAACCTTGAGATGCGGCTGGGTGCTGTGTTAAGTATCACAGAGAGGAAAAAAATCATCTCACTTAAATGTGACCACCTGAAGGCAGCAGTCTGTGGTTTTTCTATATGCAAGAGAGAGAGAGAGAAATTTCAAGGAGAGTATTCATCATGCTTGTCTTGCAATGGCTTTCCACAATCTTGTGGAAACTCTTGCTCTCCACTGAAAATCAACACATACATGACTAGTGCAGATGAAATGTCTACCACACAGCTAATATTAGGTAAGATGCATGCTGGTGTATTGAAGAGTAATCAGGTTTCTATTGCAGGGATTTAAGAGCTGTCCCTAAAGTAGGATCAAGTGGAAGTTAAGGGGAAGGAAATACTGAGGCTTGTCAGTTTTTCTCCACTGTCTGTAAAAGGCAGTGTAGGTGATTAGGTGAGATAGAGATGTCTATGATGTAGTCAGCCATAGAATCATAGAATGGCTCAGGCTGGAAGGGACCTTAAAGATCATCTGCTCCAACCTCCCTGCCATGGACAGGGATGATTCTCAACTAGCTTTGGCTGCTCAAGGTCCCATCTAGCCTGGCCTTGAACACCCTCAGGGAGGAGGCATCCAAAACCTCCCTGGGCAGCCTATTGCATGCAGAGTCTCACCACCCTCTTAATCTTCCATTGTATTTAAGAGGAAATATTCTTGCACCATGATCTGCTCCCTTAAGTATTTCTCCAGATTTCTGGACTCTCCATTAATGACAGAAAACAAACAAACAAAAAAAAAAGAATTAAAAAAGAAAGAAAGAAAGAAATCACAGCCAAGCAGTCAGGAGAAAAGCAGTGCATTTTTGTTTTGCTTGTCAAATTTTCATCTTCCTGAGAAGTTCACTCTACCTTTATGGACTTGCTCAGTATGCTTTGAGAGCATGGCCTTTCTTCCAGCAGCTTTCTCCATCCTCAGAACAGACCTTCAAGGCATGTCCACACCATGCAGTGCTGAGAGCTCGCTGCAGACATGTTGACTACAGAATAAGAAACCAGGCAACTCTCCTGCTAAGCTGCTTGCTTCAGAATCAGATGCTTCTGTGTTAGGCTGCAACCTATATAGGCAATAGTTAATTTGTGCCTCAGTCAGGTATCTACACAAAGATGTCAGACTGCATAGTTTCAGTTCAACTTGGAGAAGAGAAGGCTCTGAGGAGACCTTATTGTGTCCTTTCAGTATCTTAAGGGGGCCTACAGGAAAGCTGGGGAGGGGCTTTTTAGGGTGTCAGGGAGTGATAGGACTGGGGGGAAAGGAGAAAAACTAGAAATGTTAGGAAGAAGTTCTTCCCTATGAGGATGGTGAGACACTGGAACAGGTTGCCCCATGCCTCTCAGGTTTTTAAGGCCAGGCTGGATGTGGCTGTGAGCAACCTGCTGTAGTGTGAGGTATCCCTGCCCATGGCAGGGGGATTGGAACTGGATGATCCTTGAGGACCCTTCCAACCCTAACAATTCCATGATTCTGTAATTTAGTTACCTGAACATAATGCTCTTGTGCTATTGGAGATACTCTTGGGTATCAAAGGAATTCTAGGAGTCCTGAACTCTTCTTGATGCGTAAGGTAGCCTATAGTGCCCCAAATGGCAAAAGACATTTGTGTTTGAGAAGCAGAATACTGCTCAATGTGTTCTTTGCGAACACTGAAATTCAAGGTGGGATTGAATTCCTCCAGTATAGATGCCTAGTGTCATTTTAAACACTGAGAGGTCCTTTGGCTACCCTGGGCTATCCCAGGTGGCACTGTACTGCTGTCTCTAGGAACTAAATCCCACTAAAAACGCAGAGCCAGCTGATGAAGTAATTATACTCTTATATAACCCTTTCCCTATCTCTCTGGTAACATTGTAAGTAAAGTCTGTCTGATTTAGTTGCAAAGTCATACATGTCCTTGTACTAAGACACTCTCCTGGGTCTCAGCATGATGCAACATGTACTTATGGGAGAAAGAAAGACTGCAAGTGCTCGCAGTGGTTAAATGACAACGAGATCTGGTCCAACAAAGCTTCACACTGACTCAGCTAGTAAGTAAGGCTGTGTTGAGCATGCAGCATGTAGATTTATATTATGAGACTTGAAAGGATAAACTCCACTCTTAAGTTGGCAAGTGGCTTTGAGTTAGACAAATATGATACAGGCAGAAGAAAGGAAAAAATGTGGCTATTTTCCTCCACTTTGTGGAATATATTGATAAACGTATGTTAGCATTTAACTATTCATTCTTCTGGAGAAAACTGGTTAACCCCTTAAGTGTTTTGCCCTGAAGGCAGACATTAAAAGTTAATTATAACCACATGGGACAAGCCCCTGGAGAACCATGACAGCATTAAGCTGCTACCAACCAAGCATGCAGGATGCGCAGCACTCTCCGAGAACATCGTGTACAAAAATGATGCTGTCTCCTTGAATGAGTTTTCAGAAGTTAAAAACATGCTACTTTTTGCATGCACAGTAAAAAGGCAGATTGCAAATGTTCTGCTCAGAGCAAAAAAAAAAAAAAAAAAAAAAAGGCAAAAAAAAAGGGCAACCAGATGAAGGAGAATTAGAGCAAATGAAAGCACTGAGTAATGTGATTAAGCAACGTGGCACAGAGAGGGAGAACTACCTACCCTAAGTATAGTTCCACTTAATGCTTCAAGAACATGGTAAAACCTCTTCTAAAGACCCTGGATTCTTACCTCATGATAAATCCTTCTAGTACCATATATGGCCTAGGAGGCATTTTGATCTTACCAATACAAAAAGGGAGAGGAGATGATGCTCGTCCTTGGAGAGGATCATTTAAACCATATGGGGGAAAAAAAAAGGGAAATTCAGTTTTGTGGAAGAGATGCTGACCATGGCTGTGCAAGTAACAAAATGTGTGGCTGGAAGGTGTTGAGGTTATGTGACCTGGGATGGTCTGAACCTAAACAATTAAACTTCCCCTTAAATTACGATACCTGTCTCCAAGTTAATTGTTGGGAATGGTCCCTGGGGGTTGCTCTCTTCTGCCAGGCAACCAGCACCAGAACAAGAGGACACAGTCTCAAGCTGTGCCAGGGGAGGTTTAGTCTGGATGTTAGGAAGAAGTTCTTCACAGAAAGAGAAATTGGCCATTGGAATGTGCTGCCCAGGGAGGTGGTGGAGTCACCATCACTGTAGGTGTTTAGGAAGAGACTGGATGAGGCATTTGGTGCCATACTTTAGTTGCTTAGATGGTGTTGGGTGATAGGTTGGACTTGATGATCTTAAAGGTCTTTTCCAACCTGGTTAATTCTATTCTATTCTATTCTATTCTATTCTATTCTATTCTATTCTATTCTATTCTATTCTATTCTATTCTATTCTATTCTATTCTATTCTATTCTATTCTATTCTATTCTATTCTATTCTATATTTCCCACACCATGGGAGCCATTTAGGAGAAGTAAATGTGTACCCAAAAGCATGTGAGAGCCTTTTCTAATAACACAGTGACAGAGAAAGACAAGTTTCAGCAATGGGGAATATCTTTGACTGTTGCTTTATAATACAGAAGTAATCACCATGTTTTGAAAGTAAGTCAGAAGACACTAGGGAACTTAATTTTGGTTTTATGTCTTTTCTCACATTGAGCAACTGGATTTGTATTACAAGGACCAGAATAAGTGTGACCTAAAATGTGAGGGCACAGATCCTGACAACATTCAGGACTAGTCTATCTCTTATCTAACTTAACCTTCAAAATCCTAGGCTACATCTATATACCTAATTTGGAAGTTATCCACCCAGGGAGGTGGTTGAGTTGCCAACACTGGACATGTTTAAAGGTGGTTTGGATGTGGTGCTTGGAGATAGGGTTTAAGGGTGAACCTTGTAGAGTAGTGTTCTGGGTTGGACTTGGTGATCCTGAGGGTCTTTTCCACCCTGAATATTTCTGTGATTAAGTAGGAGTTGGGCTTGCTGACTCTCAACATTTCCTTCTGACCTTAAGAGATGTACTCCAGTCCCCTAATCATCTTCATTGCCCTCCACTGGACTCATTCCAGTAGTTCCTTGCCTCTCTTGAACTAAGGAGCCCAAAACTGGCCACAATATTCCAGATTCTATGTTTCCAGTTTGGTGGTAGCACAAAAATCTCTTCACTGTATCGGATTACACAATGTAGCCTGCTGTATTTTCACCTATAGGGTCAAAATATAAGATTATATGTTGAGGGAAAAATAGTGACTGTAATGAGGAAAAGGACCTGTGAATGGAATTTATTTACAGGATCCAGGTACATTTTTTTCCTGTGAGGATGACAGAGAACTGGAAGAGACTGCCCAGAGAGTCTCCTTCTCTGGAGAGATTCAAAACCTGCCCAGACTATTACTATCCTGTGCAACCTGCTCCATGTGACCCTGCTTTAGCAGGGGAGTTTGACTAGATGATCTCCAGAGGCCCCTTCCCCCTCCTGCCATTCTGTGATTGTGAGATGTTTCCACTAGAAACCAAGAAATATTTATGATTTCATAAATGCAGATAAGACCCAAACATTTGGTTGCTTAGCTTCCAGTGATGATTGTTTAATGGTATCACAGTATCACAGTAATTAATCAAGAAGAGGTAGATCCCAAAGACAGGAGAATTAGGAGTCTTTAACATAGAATGAAAGACTCATTCAGCCTCCTGGAACAAAGGGTTATTTTCTACCAATACTTTGGGAGATCAAGAGAAAAGCCTACACAGAGGAAGGACAAAAACATCCCAGTATTGGATCACAAAAAGTCTGGGAAAATTGTTGATAAAACTAAACAAGGACAACTAAACAGTGGCAATTGATTGCACACAATGATGTCAGTGACCCAGCTCTATATTCCTGCAGTTTTGCATGACAAGAAGACATCCCAGAATTTCATATCTAGTTGATACTTCATCAAGTCATGTAATAAAAAGAGGAAAGCATTCAATGTGTCTAGTCACATTGTGAATAAAGCTCAAAATGGTAGGGCTGAAGTTGAGTGTCCACCACCAGACCAATGGAGAATAGTCCTACTGGGTTGCCCAGGGAGGTGATGAAGTCACTATCCCTGGAGGTGTTCAAAAAAGGAACATGTGGCACTTGAAGCTATGGTTTAGTTGTCCCGAGGTGTTAGGTAATAGGTTGGACTTGATGATCTCTGAGGTCTTTTCCAACCTGACTGATTCTATGATTCTATGATACTGCCAGTGCTCACCACTAGGTTATGTGGTTCAAAGGAGAGGAATTCTGTGTCCTATCCATCATCTAAGGTAGTAGGAAGAGTATGTTGGTGGGGCCTGCATTGAAGAAAATTAAATGAAGTCTTGTGTCCCAGACCAAAATCTAATACAATGTTCAAAATGTCTTTGTTGGGACCTGAGATAATGTCTAGAGTTTATAATCATAGAATCATAGAATCAATAAGATTGGAAGAGACCTCAAAGATCATCAAGTCCAACCTGTCACCCAAGACCTCATAATCATCCTAGATAAATTGGAGCATACAGTAGTTGTGTTAAATATGCCTCTTCTGTAATTCCTTCAAGTATGGGCACCAGCTGGCAGTCCCTGCCCCAGCTATTCATTCACACTATGTATTTTTCTCTTACTCTCTGTAACAGTGAGTCAAGCATAGAGTCATAGTTCTTACTAGTGGACCTCAGATAAGACCGTATTAGTGGACCACCACCCAGCTGTACCTCATTCACTGGTTCACAGAACATGGAGAGACCACAGCACTGTGGTAGAAAACTTCTGAGGATGAGAGAGGCAAGATCTGTGGCATGCAAAAGGCAGTTGTGTCAAGCCCTACTTCACCTGTGAGGCCAAGCAGGCTCAAGATGAGCCCTGCAGCTCTTGCCTCACCAAGAACTGAGATTCTGAGAAAGGAAGACTTCACTTCCAGAGAAGAGATTTTGTGGCTTCTAAGAAATGTTTTCTTTAACCACTACTGACCTTGATGGGTTTGGAGCCTGTACAGAGCAGAGTGCAGGGTGTGACCACAGGCTCAGATGAAAGAAGTAACCCACAATGGGAAGTGACAAATTCAGAGACATGAAGGAACAGAGCAACTTTAGCCCTGATGCTCATGCTTATGCAGACATAAATGTTTGAAATTAACAGGGACTCTTTTAGGATGTTGGGTAGTGATAGGACTAGGGGGAATGGAGCAAAACTAGAAGTGGGTAGACTCAGTCTGGATACATAGATACATGGAAACATAGATACATAGATGTTAGACCTTCTTCACTGTGAGGGTGGTGAAACACTTGAACAGGTTGCCCAGGGAGGTGGTAGAAGCCTCATCCTTGGAGGTTTTCAAGGCCAGGCTGGATGTGGCTCTGAGCAACCTGATGTAGTGTGAGGTGTCTGTGCCCATGGCAGGGGGGCATTTGGAACTAGATGATCCTTGAGGTCTCTTCCAACCATGACGATTCTATGATTCTATGATCATTACCCCCTCTCTAACCCTCCAAGGTAAGGAAAGCTACTAATTCTGTTTTAACACTGTGGAAGTGACAAATTTTCAGATCCATGCAGGAAGGGACTCAGGCACCCTATAGAAGGAGAAAGGCAGGATTGTATAATGGGATTCTCCCCACCTAGATTTACCCATCTAGCAATTTGGCTTCTCACTGTGTTGTCTAGGATCCCTCTCTTTCCTCCACTGATAAGGTCTAATTAAGCCCTTTCAACTTTGATATAAATCATAACACTGCACCACTGGCTACCTGAATCCTCAAAAGAGCTAAACAGCCTGCCTATTCAATTTTTTTTTAAACTTAAATTCTAAAGAGGATAATTATTTTTCAAAACCCACACTTTTCTCAGCTCTTGGAACTACCTTTGTTCCATCCTTTCAATCCCTAAGAAGCACAGAGTTTTTTGCAGTTCTCTTTGCACGTCTCTCTCTCTCTCTCTCCCTGTTTTCCCCTGTTTAATTTAGTTTATTTTTCTTTAATGCACACACATTGATTCTTTGCTTTTATTTCTTTTAACTTTTTGCTTTACAAGCAATAGACTGTGAATTCAACTACCATGCAGGGGAATAAAATGTTCTGATACTCCTGAAGGGGCTGCTTGCACTGTGAATCCAGTCAGGTAAGAGAAGTAAAGTGATTTGTTTGCTTATGCTGCGCCTCTAGCAAAGGAACAAGAGGCAAGGTAATAAGAGGAATGGGAGATGAATAGAAAATTGGCTCCCTACTTCTGTTAATTTCTGAACAGAGGACTAGAATATTAAATAGGGAAAACCAAGGAAAGCATTATGGAGATGTGCAAGGACTGGGAACTAATAGTTACTATCGTAGCTCCAGAAAGAAAGGGCAGCTCTTCCAGCTCCATATCTGCCCCCATGTTGTTTTGAGCCAAAAAGCTCTCCTATGACAAAGTGGAATGTGAATTTTGAAGGCTTGGGCTGGCACGAACTAGCTTCCCTGGTCTTATCCTCAGAGGAACATTGCAAAGACTAAATGTCTTCTTCAGCCATTGCAGCACACCCACATATTTACTGTAGACTGTGGCCATTTTTTCCTGCATTAGCCAGGAAAACTGTTTCTGAACCATTCCTCTGTGTGGGGCACATTGCACCAGATCAGCTCAGCTGTGCACAGACCCTGGTTTTGATTCTCACCTGACACAGGTGCAGTAGAGCCAACCAAACCCAACATGAAAGGTGGTGCTGTTCCCCACTCTAACACACTGAGGGTCATGGGGACTTTGCAGTCACATAAACATCATCTATTATACATCTGGAAAACGGCTGAAACCCAGTGTCAGAAGTTCCAGCAACATATGAACCTGTGAAGTGGCAAACCCATCAGCTATATGACAGCTTCATGCCCAAGGCTAGCAAGGCTGGACGTAGCAGGAAGGGAAGACCCCTGCAATGTCTCGGGAATTGGCTAAATGGACCTAATAGGCCTTTTCCATCGCTGGTGTCTGTGGGTTACATTGCGCCCTTAGGCTGAGCCCTGAGTAAGGGGTGGCATGTAATTAGCCTTCTTTGGGAGCACTGCAAGGCATAGCCTGTGACAGAGACAGTTATGATCCTTTCCCTGTGAATTACTTTAGCTACAGAGTGGGAGGCATAGTGACCCGGGAGGAAGAGATTTTACTGCTCTGGCAGCTCTCCTCCAGTTTTATTCATTGCTGCACGTTCTTCTTCCTTGCCACTTCCCTGCTTCCTCTTCCTATCTCACCTTGTGAGAAGATGTGGGTGTTAGATTGGGCCCATCCTCAACACTGAACCTGAATCTCATTTGCATAAAGTGTCTTCTTTGCTTGAAATCAGTAGGGCACCAGCTGTCATGTCCAGCACATGAGGTTGTGTAGCAGGGTACAGTGATTCTGCTGCCACTTGGCAGATGAACAGTGCCATGGAGAGCCAGAGCAGATCACTTCTTATCATAGCATGGAGTACTATGACAAGGTCTTTTCTTGTCCTATGAATCAGGCTTTAGCCAGAGAAGAGTATGCATGAGCAGTTCTGTTCAGGGACAATAATAATCTGTAGTTTTACAAATGGGGGCACTAAAGCAAAAGGTGCTAGCTAGTTACAGGAAAAATAACCCAATAGTTGCAATTCTGGGTACATTCTCATGTGCTGCTTTGAAACTAGGTCTTCTTAATCCCACTGATTAAATTTTGCTCTGCCTTATAGTATGACATAATGAATCAACAGTACACAGATACAGAATCATAGAATCATGGAGTGGGCTGGGCTGGAAGGGACCTCCAAAGGTCATCTAGTCCAACCTCCCTGCAGTAAGCAGAGGCATCCTCACCTAGATCAGGTTGCCCAGAGCCTTGTAAAGCCTCACCTCGAATACCTCTAGAGACAGGGCCCCTATCACCTCCCTGGGCAACCTGTTCAGTTTTCACTACCCAATAATCACAGAATCACAGAATCACCAAGGTTGGAAGAGACGTCCAAAGATCATCAAGTCCAACCTGTCACCACAGATCTCATGACTAAACCATGGCACTAAGTGCCATGTCCAATTCCCTCTTGAACATCTCCAGGGATGGGGACTCCACCACCTCCCTGGGCAGCACATTCCAATGCCTAATGACTCTCTCAGTGAAGAACTTTCTCCTCACCTCGAACCTAAACTTCCCCTGGCACAGCTTGAGACTGTGTCCTCAAAAAACTTATTACTGTGGGTTCTATGCTAATTTTAAATGAATTTATTACAGAGTAACTAAAAGTTTTGTACAGCTGAAAGTTCCATCAGAAAAAAAATGTAAATTCTGTCAGCTGAGGTAGTTTTTACCAAAGCAGTACATTTTTTTTCTCTTTTAGATTTGAACACCAACTTCAAAAATCAATTATTCATGAAGTTTATTTATGAGTAGATCTGGTTTATGACTGTTTTTCTGCATCAGAAAATAACTTTTCCTTAAGAAAACCAAACTTCTCTTGAAAAATTGGCAGCGTTAAAGACATTTTCTCTAATCCAGCAAAACCTTTTCACATTCTCCAACAGTTTTTGATAGTCGATTTTATTTACACTGAAGTACAGTCCTAGATTTTTTAATAAGTTGTGTTTATTTTTAAATGGTATTATATAGGAAATATGACAGCAAGCTTAGGGAAATCAGAACATGAGTCCATTTTCTCTACTCTGCTCGGGTAAGACCCCACCTGGAACACTGCATCCAGTTCTGGAGTCTGTTACAGGAAGGATCTGGACGTGCTGGAGTGTGTCCAGGGAAGGGCCACGAGGATGATTAGAGGACTGGAGCTCTTCTCCTGTGAGGACAGACTGAAAGAGTTGGCTCTGTTCAGTCTGGAAAAGAGAAGGTCCAAGGAGACCTAAGTGTGACCTTCCAGTGTCTTAAGGGGGCTACAAGCCTCAACTTCCACCATTGTCCCTTCTCCTGGCACTGGGCACCACCAAGAAGAACCTGGCTCCATCCTCTCAGGACTCAGTCTTTACATTATAGACACTGAGGAGGTCACCTCTCATCTCCTCTTCTCTAAGCAAAAGAGCATTCAGCTCCCTCAGTCTCTCCTCTGTGCTGGACTCTTTCAACTATCTCACTGTCTGTCTTGAACTGAGGGGCCTAAACACTTTTAGAGTAACTCACCCCACCACTTGTGAACATTCACTTTACAATGAGAGAATTCACCACTTCCATCCTTCTGGTGTCTGCAGAATACAGACTCATTTTAGTGTTTAATCAAACTTTTAGTTTTAGAGCTCTTAACAGAAGTGAAATGGACACCAGATAAGCAACACAATTGTTTATGATTGCAAAGCAGGCATCATCCGCAGCACTTGGCTCATCTATTTCACAGTATCACACAGTATCACTAAGGTTGGAAGAGACCTCGAGGATCATCAAGTCCAACCTGTCACCACAGACCTCATGACTAGACCATGGCACCAAGTGCCACATCCAATCTCCTCTTGAACACCTCCAGGGACGGTGACTCCACCACCTCCCTGGGCAGCCCATTCCAATGATGAATGACTCTCTCGGTGAAGAACTTTCTCCTCACCTTGAGCCTAAACTTCACCTGGTGCAGCTTGAGACTGTGTCCCCTTGTTCTTGTGCTGGTTGCCTGGGAGAAGAGACCAACCCCTTCATGGCTACAACTACCTTTCAGGTAGTTGTAGACAGCAATGAGGTCACCCCTGAGCCTCCTCTTCTCCAGGCTAAACAATCCCAGCACCCTCAGTCTCTCCTCATAGGGCTTGTGCTCGAGGCCTCTCCCCAGCCTTGTTGCCCTTCTCTGGACACGTTCAAGTGTCTCGATGTCCTTCTTAAATTGAGTGGCCCAGAAGTGGACACAGTACTCAAGGTGTGGCCTAACCAATGTAGAGTACAGGGGCACAATCTTGAAGGGCTGAGCCTGATGTAATCTGAAAACTAACAGCAGATCAACACTAAAGAATTAATTGAAAGAGATCCATGGGCTAATCTAGAGCTTTGAAACCTGTTTTTGCCTTTGCTGCCTTACCACACCCAGAAACCTAGCAGAAATAAGTCTGGCCATAACCTGGTTTAGCTGGGATTTGTAACATTAGATAGTGTTGGATGATAGGTTGGACACGATGATCTCAAAGGTCTCTTCCAACCTGGTTAATTCAATTCAATTCTATTCTATTCTATGAAATCACTACACTTTGGACATGCATCTTTTTTTTTTTTTCTTTTCTTTGTTTGTCCCAAGAATAGGCAATGAAAACATGTTAAATTTATCACAGTTGAAACAGTACTCAGCAGGTGGGATAAATCTTCTTTGGAAGTGCTTCTGTATCTCCTTTAAACCAGATGTTGGGATCCACTCAGCTCATTGAAAGCAGCATGATACCTATATTAAGTTATTACAGCTGAAAACCAGACCCTCTGACATTTCCTGATGGCTGTTTTTAACACCTACTGAATTGCAGCCCTGAGCCTTACATTCCTTTGCCAAGACTGTGAATGGGCACATTCAACAAAGATTATGAGTTGGTTTATGAAGAGTAAATCAGGTTTTTGAATTCAGCTTCAGCTGGACAAAGTTAAACAAGGACCAACTCCAGTCCCCCAGACTGAGATAAATGCTAAAATATAAAAAAAGCACTCACTGGTGTTTTCAATTATGTGCCTCTGTTTGGAAAAGCAGAAAGATGTATTTTCAAAGTAAAATTGAAGGCAAAATCTAATTGAAAATATCCACCCCCAAAAGAAAGCTAAGAGGGAAAACAAAAAAAAAGAAAGATGGAAAGATGTTGAGTTGCTGGAATGTGTCCAGAAAAGGGCAACAAGACTGGGGAGAGGCCTCGAGCACAAGCCCTGTGAGGAGAGTTTGAGGGAGCTGGGGTTGCTTAGCCTGGAGAAGAGGAGGCTCAGGGCGGACTTTATTGCTCTCTAAAACTACCTGAAGGGTGGTTGCAGCCAGGTGGGGGTTGGTCTCTTCTCCCAGGCAACCAGCACCAGAACAAGGGGACACAGTCTCAAGCTGTGCCAGGAGAGGTTTAGGCTGGATGTTAGGAAGAAGTTCTTCCCAGAAAGAGTGATTGGCCATTGGAATGTGCGGCCCAGGGAGGTGATGGAGTCACCATCACTGGAGGTGTTCAGGAAGAGACTGGATGTGGCACTTGGTGCCATGGTTTAGTTGCTTAGATGGTGTTGGGCGATAGGTTGGACTCGATGATCTTAAAGGTCTCTTCCAACCTGGTTAATTCTATTCTATTCTAACACAAGGGATTCTACAACACAGCAATAAAGGACCTCTGGGAGGACTTCTGAGATTCTCTGCTCTTAATTCTATTCTACTCTATTCCATTCTATTCTACTCTATTCCATTCTATTCCATTCTATTCCATTCCATTCCATTCCATTCCATTCCATTCTATTCTATTCTATTCTATATCCAGCTAATCAAAATCAATTTGAGTTGAATCATGATTTTAAACCCAACAAGAGATTTCCTTTTGGGCTCAGCACAGCCTAATACTTTTGCTCAGGCTTGTTATTCCAGCAGCAAACTGAAAAACTTTCCTTTATCCTACCCTTGTTGCTACTGAAAGATTGAGTTATGGCCAAAGAAGAATCAAAAGGGAATGTTTTCAGTGCTGAGCATTGGGGCCGGAGCTTGGCAGACGTGACAGATGACTCTTGCTGCTCTAATCAGGAAGAAAGGTGCTCATTCCATGTGTCAAGGATACATAAGAGCTGAATCTCCCATTGTTTTTATTCACTGATTTTCCAGGTAGTTCAGGTGTCTGCAACTATCCTTAAAAATGAGGAAGAAAAAGACATTACATTATTTGTATTGCCACTAGCTAGAAAATGATGGATTCCCACAGCATGGCTGGAGGGGGTTTTATTGGATTTGCTTTTATTTTTTTTTTTAATCTTCCCTTCATTAATATTTAAGCCTAAATTTAGGGAAGCAAAAATGAATACATAACAAACAACAACCCAAGTTACTCTTTTCAGGCCTGTTTTGAAATTCAGAGCACAAGCAGCTGGTGAAAATATCCAATAGGAAATACATATTCTCTAGGACATGTTTTTGCAGCACCTTACCAAGAACTGTGTATCGTTTCTTAATGCAACCTTGCACTGCCTCCTTCACTAATTACTCTAAATTGGCACAGCTTCAGACTGCTAAGAGAGTCCTGCCAGATTACACAAGTAGATAACCTGGATCACTGCTCAGTAATTTCTTTTGCAGCACTTTGTCACTACACACTGTTTCCCTCTTGGAGAGGAAACTAAATCTCTGCTGATGCAAACTGATCATAGAATCATAGGAACATAGAATCAATAAGGTTGGAAAGGACCTTAAAGATCATTGAGTCCAGCCTGTCACCCAACAATTCATGACTACTAAACCATGGCACCAAGTGCCACGTCCAATTCCCTCTTGAACACCTCCAGGGATGGTGACTCCACCACCTCCCTGGGCAGCACATTCCAATGGCTAACAGCTCTTTCTGGGAAGAACTTTTTCCTCACCTCAAGCCTAAACCTCCCCTGGCACAGTTTGTGTCCTCTTGTTCTGGTGTTGGCTGCCTGGAAGAAGAGACCTACCCCCACCTGGCTACAACCTCCCTTCAGGGAGCTGTAGACATCAATGTCACCCCTGAGCCTCCTCTTCTCCAGGCTCTCTCAGCCTCTCCTCACAGGGCTTGTGCTCCAAACCCCTCACCAGCTTTGTTGCCCTTCTCTGGACACATTCAACAGTCTCAATGTCCTTCTTAAATTGAGGGGCCCATAACTGGACACAGGACTTAAGTTGTGGCCTAACCAGTGCTGAGTACAGGGCAGAATGACTTCCCTGCTCCTGCTGGCCACACCATTCCTGATCCAGGCCAGGATGCCATTGTCCTTCTTGGACACCTGGGCACACTGCTGGCTCATGTTCAGCCTACTATCAACCAGTTCCCCCCAGGTCCCTTTCTGTTTGTCTGCTCTCCAGCCACTCTGACCCCAGCCTGTAGCACTGCATGGGGGTGCTGTGGCCAAAGTGCAGCACCCAGCACTTGGAATGATGTTCAATTTGCTTGCTTTGTGCCTGATTTCTGGAGAGTTTACTGTAAAATAATTCCACAGGCTTGGTGTGTACTATCATGAGGGTAAAAATATATAAAAAATAAGAGAGAGAAAAACTTTTTCATGTAATTAAAAAACCACCCAAACCCTCAAATTCTGAAATGCTTAATTAAACAGTCCTAGGGAGAAGTGGCTAGAGGCTGAATTTGGCATGGAAAATACATTGGAAAAAACCTTTCTGAAGGACTGAATGAAAATGTGTTTTGATTTGATTAAGTTAGAAGTTTTCTGGGGAGGAAAAAAAGAAATAAATCCCACATCCTTCAAAGCAGTTAACTCTGTAAGTTCCTACAGGACAATTGATGGCAGGATAAAGAAAATACTGAAATCTTTCTAATGTGAACATAATTTGACTTGAAAAATGAAAGGCCATTTCTGAATTTTACAAGCATCAGTTTCCTGGTAAAGTCTACCAAGTATTCTTCTTGTATGTCATAGTTAACTCAGCTTTGTAATGGATAGTCTTTTGGTTTTAGAATTGTCTATAAGGTAACTCCAGGGGCCAGGTGTTGCTCCAAGAATGTGGAAAAACAATCAGAGCCTGCAGTCTGTTGTTTTCTGTATTCATCTATCCTTAGCTTTTGACTGGGATTAGTGTTTTGGGCCAACTTAAACATCTTCCATTGTATTAATATCAATTTGCAATAGAATCATAGAATTGTTAGAGTTGGAAGGGACCTCAAGCATCATCTAGTCCCAACCCCTCAGCCATGGGCAGGGACACCTCACACTACAGCAGGTTGCTCAGAGCCACATCCAACCTGGCCTTAAAAACCTCCAGGGACGAGGCTTCCACCACTTCCCTGGGCAACCCGTTCCAGTGTCTCATCACCCTCATGGTGAAGAACTTCTTGAATGTTTGCAGCACATCTGCTGTATTCATTGGGCTTTGCACTAAGTCTCTAAGCCATTGAAGCTGAGACAGGGGAACAGAGGCAAAAGGGCTAACTGTGGTCCTTGATCAGGCTACCTGGAAGGGATGAAGAAAGGTTTTTTTCTGAGTTTAAAGTCCAAAACCGAATTAAAATACTCATAATAGCAGTCCTAAGGGAAGCTGCCTACAAGGTTTTCCAGCTTTGCAACATATCAGATTGATTCACCAGAGAAGCAGTGCAGGAATTTGGGGTTTGAAGGCTGATATGGCTAAAGGAGCAGGTGCCATTTACTCCAACAGCAGTTGGAAATTCCCTTAGTCAAGAAAAACTGCAATCCAAAACCAAGCTACAAGCCTCATATAAGGTTTGATTCTTTCTCTTAATATATTAAACCACCTCCATCATCTCCAGCTGCTCTTTCTGTCATGACATAGAATCACAGAATCATAGAATCAATCACAGAATCATAGAATCAATCATAGAATCAAAGAATCAATCACAGAGTCATAGAATCAATCATAGTATCAATCATAGAATTATAGAATCGTAGAATGGTCTGGGCTGGAAGGGACCTCTTAAAGTCATCTTATGATGAGAAATTGCCTTGAAACAGGACAGAACTATTGAGAGCAGACAATGTAGACCTCCTTCAGGTACTGGAAGTCTGATAAAAGGTCTCCCCCAGAGCCTCCTCTTCTCCAGGCTGAGCAGACATGACTCACTCTGCCTCTCCTCATAGGACCCTGATCATCTTTGTGGCCCTCCTCTGGACCCTCTCCAACAAATCCATATTCTTCTTGTGCTGGGGGCTCCAGAGCTGGATGCAGGACTCCAGGGGGGGTCTAACAAAAGGGGGAGAATCACTACCTTTTGAGGTGATAGTGTTATATATGACTAACTAGTTGAGTGTTCTGAGGTTTTAATTTTCTTTACATACTCTCTCCTTTTTCCTCCTGTATCACTCCCTGGAGCTGCACCAGTAAAACTAGTGGCAAATCAGGCTTTCAGAGCATGCGTGGCACAGAGATGATGAGGTCTCATTGATTTCAGATGGAGCAAGCCAGAGAGCCAGATATTATGCCCTGGGACACAGAGAAGATGTGTGAGAAAAGGAGAGTGAGCTGTCAGAAAACTAAGTATGGGACTCACAGGACGAGATATGTGTCATCAGGAGCCTGCAGTGTGTGAGAGCACTGAACCCACAAATACTCTTGTGGCTATGAACAGAGATGCTTTCCTCCCCAAACGTGTTCCACTTTGTTCTGTCTGGCTACCTGACAGCTGGTTGAGCTGCCTTAAAAGTTGAGAGCTTTGCAATTCCTCCCCACTTCTTTCTCCCTTCCCCGAGTCCCACCCTTCCTGCTCCTGCTCTCTTTATCTTTCTACCCTGAAAACGCTAACAAGGATAAATAAACTTTTTAATTCTTTTTTTCCTTATACCTGAATAACCTCTTGTGTGCAGGATATTTTCTGCTTTAGGGCACAATCTGTTGCAGCACAGTTATAACTGTTGCTAAGGCACCTATTGGCGTTATATATGCCTCAGCAACAAGGCATTCTGTCGTGTTTCTCATCTGTGAAGCCGGTGATTTATTGATAATGCTAAACTTGTTTGAAAGTTATAGAGCTTGTAAGTCAATTGTGTTTAAAGGGAGAGATGGAGCTTCCTACTCCTCAACTTTTTATTGCTTGCATGTCAGAATTAGCAAGTATTTCAGCCACCGTTAGAGGAGCTCAAGGTGTTTGGCAAGCACGAAGGAAGCCTCACAATGGTAAAGGAAAAGAGGCTTTTTAGCATCCTCATTAAATGCAACAGAGAAATGGAATAGCAGAAATGACAATGCATAACCTATCTCATGTCAAACAACCATGGAATTGAGCCTCAAGGGGATGTTGGGCAAGTTTTATGTTGTCTGTTCTTCAATACAGAGTAATTGATCTGTACACCCATAGCCTCTGCTGAGAACACAATTTGCTATTAAAACCAATTTGGATGGATACTTTTTTATTACCTTTCCTATATGATACTCTTCTATGGTAAAAGATGGTCTCTGCCCTAAAGTGCTTTTCCATCTGATCAGCTCAGCCAGACAAAATAAGTTTCACAATCTCTGGTTTACAAATGGGATATGGAGACATTAAGGAGGCAGCTTCTGCAAGATGCCAGCAGACAGAGGATTCTTAGATATCATAAAGTGAACTGCAAATTCTGACCACTTATGGAAATACAACTCTCAGATAAAAAGAGAGAGTTTTCTATATCTTCTATATCTTTCTATATAGAATAGAATAGAATAGAATAGAATAAACCAGGTTGGAAGAGACCTTCGAGATCATCGTGTCCAACCTATCATCCGACACCACCTAATCAACTAAACCATACAACCAAGCATCCTGTCAAGCCTCGCCCTGAACACCCCCAGCGTCGGCGACCCCACCACCTCCTCAGGCAGCCCATTCCAGTGGGCAATCACTCTCTCTGTGTAAAACTTCCTCCTAACCTCCAGCCTAAACCTCCCCTGACGCAGCCTGAGACTGTGTCCTCTTGTTCTGGTACTGGTTGCCTGGGAGAAGAGACCAACCTCTGCCTGTCTACAACCCCCCTTCAGGTAGTTGTAGAGAGCAATAAGGTCACCCCTGAGTCTCCTCTTCTCCAGACTAAGCATATGTCTTCCTCTCTCTCTCCTTATTACAGAAGGATCTGGATTTTACTGTCATTGCAGTATTCAGCTCTCCTTCAACATGGTAAGGCACTGTCTAGCTCCATTTTTCAGATGGTGAACTCCAGAATAGAAAGGGATTTGAGCACCCAAATGCCTCTGTGTTCTCTTGAATTCAATATTCCAATTTGACTGGCATTTGCCTGAGTCTGGTTTAATTTTGTCCTTGATCCTTGTGTTGTTCTGTTGACAGCAAGGGTCCAGATCATACCTAAGTTCAGATTTTCAAGTAAAGTGTTCATTTTAGAGTTCAACTCACTTTAAGTTAGTGCTAAAGAGTTAGGCTGTATTGGATTCAGTGAGGAAAAGAAAATATTGCCCATCTGTGATCCAAATTGCCTCTTCTGAAGGAACTGGTACCTCGGCACAAAAAGAAAGGGAATTTTACTGACTAAGATCCTAAATCAGTTAATTCAGAGATGTTATGTTTTAGGTAGAGCATCTTCTACTTCCTTTATCTCCTGCCACTGCTAAACAATTCCCTTGCACTGTGTGTTCCACTCTCCTGATCTTTTCTCTTCCTCCACCTCTAGAACGTAAAACTTCGAAAATTAGGTCTAACAAAATTAAAAGGACAGCTTTCAAGTTTCCAAACCTCAACAGTAAGCATTGTAGTCACACTTTGTGAGGGCTCAGATAAGTTGCTGTAGATTACTCAAAGGAATGTATCAACTATGAGGCTGCTGGCAATGAGGGGCTGAGGTTCTTCCCCTTTAGCAGGATTGGTGATTAGATGGGGTCAGCTACAACATGAACCCCTTTGGTTAGTCATTAGGTGGGTTCACCTATAGCATGAAACTCTGGTTAGTCAGGTGCAGTGAGGATGTATCTGAGACAAACACAAAACTGTGGACCTAAGAATAATTACTGCATTGTATTGTGTTAGCTCTGCCTCTTGTCTCCTGCTCAGTAACATCTGCAGTTTTCCATCATAATTTTTAAGATGGCAGTGTAAGCAGAAGTAAAGTTAATTAGGTCCTCCCTACTATCAGACTAACTCAGTGTTAGTCCAATATGGTGAGATGTTAGTCCAGTGGTGAGATGTTAGTCTAATGTGGTGAGACACTGGAACAGGTTGCCCCAGGGAAGCTGTGGGTGCCCCCTCCTCCTTGGCAATATGCAAGGCCAGGTTGGACAGGGCCTTGAGCAACCTGGTCCAGTGATATGTGTCTCTGCCCATGGCAGTAGGGTTGGAACTAAATGATCTTTAAGATCCCTTCCAACCCAAAACATTCTATGATTCTATGTCTTGTCCTAAATTGACCAGTGTCAGAAATTACTAATCAGTGAAGGGACTAAAATACAGATCCAGATGATTATGATGTTCTCACTCCAAAAACCTCTATTGGCACTATGTGTACTTCTGTACAATCTTGCCATGAACCATCTGCTTGACATTTCTAGACTATTAAAATGACCTACTGGCAAATCTAGGAACCAATGTCAGTTGGTCTTACAGAGTTAGCTCCAAAACCACTATTCCTGCTTAGTTCACTTACTGGAGGTCTGTGTAGATCTGTGATACCTTGTGTAGCTTCACTAATTCTACCTCACATAGATGAGAAAAGCTGACAAAACACTGAAATAAAAATCACTTTTCTGCTTTAAAACTATTGATGTAAATATAAATACAGAGACACAGATAGAGACATAGACAGAGTCATAGATATATAGATATAGATATAGATATAGATGATATAGATATAGATGATATAGAGATATAGATATAGATATAGATATAGATATAGATATAGTTATAGATATAGATATAGATATAGATATAGATATAGATATAGATATAGATATAGATATAATCTGTTAAACCAGCTCCAGACACTCTCATAAACACTGAAGCTCCACTTCAGCCTTCTGGCTTTTGTCTTCCTTGAGTGATGAGAGACAGCCGGCCGGCATGAATCAAACATTCATGACTGCAAAATTCTCTCCCATCTGTTGTAAAACCAGTGCAAGCATGAACAACTGAGAGGTGAAACAATTTTTCAACCTCCTCAGCAATCTCATAAATTATCTGCAGCTAAATAACCTACAAAGAGGAGCAGAATCCCCCAGCCTTAGGTAACAATTACACTACGTGAACTTTGAGAAACCTCTTGCTAGCACTCAAAATTAGGAGCTTAATACACAAATGAATAGTGAAGACACAGTGACAGCAGTGTTTAGAAAATGCTTTTGCAGCCCACCCAGGTGTTGTACTTGTTTCTGAATGGGGAAGTGTCGTAATTGGTTTCAGTGAAGATAAAGAGGTGTAGACTGGTACTGCCTGTCTCTGAAATACTGATCAGCATGCATCAGTTTCCCTGCTCATGAAAGGCAAGGGAATGATCAGGTCACATGTACAGCATGAGGTGTTGCATTTGGTTGTCAGTGCAAGAGTATAGTTGTCTAACCTCTGAGATCTTCTTGATGAAAGAGTGAGATTCTAGTCCTTAGTGCCATTGAAAATAGAAGGACTCCCTGACAGTATGTTTTCAAAAGCTTTTTCTCCCAGTTAAACATGGATATTTTTATTAGGCCAAGTACTTTGGATCAAATAATTCACCCATGCTGCTTAAATTTTATAGAATCATGGAATTGTTTTGACTGTAAGAGTGCTTTAAGATCATCAATTCAATTGTTAACCTAGCACTGCTAGGTCACCACAAAATCATTTTCCTCAGCACTGCATCCACACATCTTTTAAATACCTCCAGGAATATTGTCTCTACTACTTCCCTGGGTAACCTGTTCAATGCTTTACAGTGCTTTCTGTGAATCAGTTTTCCCTGATATCCAACCTAAACCTCTCCTGGTGCAGCTTGAGGGTGTTTCCTCTTGTTATTTCATTGTCTAGTTATCTGGTTATCCTCTCCATCTGCAACAGTATTTCTTGAGATGGACCTCAAATATTGTGTATAGCTATTTTATTCACATTTCCACCTAACTCAGCTGCTCATCAGTGTTTTACACTTATGTGCCTTCTACCTACACTTTTGCACAGCTCAAAGACAGAAGATCTCAATAAGATAGGAAGAGAGCTCTCACATATAGGAGATGATGATTTTCCTGTAGCTCCATTGCAGAACAAGGCTGGGCTGAGCCTCCTGTGACACAGCAAGGCTTGCTGTAGCTCTAGTTTGATCAGCTTTTCCCATTGAGGAAGGGTATATGAGTGGGCAGCCTTTGTGTCACTATGGTGGTTTAGACACAGCTGCCCTCACCACCCTCCCCAGTGTGACAGGAAGCAAAATTGTGAAGAAAAGTAAAACAAACCTGGAGAGTTTAAAATAGAACAATACAGAGATACCATGACCTGCCTCACCCTACTCAAGGTGGAAGAAGAAAGGGTAAGAGACTGGAAGTGGAAGAAGAGTGAAGGAAGCAGCTCAACATCAGTTAGGAGCTCAAAGCCACAGAATCACCAAGGTTGGAAGAGACCTCAAAGATCATCAAGTCCAACCTGTCGAGTCCCTATCCTTTGTTCCAGCCATCCCTTCCTTTACATAGTGGGCATGGCATCCAATGTGCATTGACTGGTTTAGGTGGCTATGTCCCCTCCCAGCTTCTTGTGAAGGAAACCAAAACTAGCCCCATCCAAGCCAAACCCTGTTCCATGACTATGATTCAGGGAATGTATAGATGCCAGACACACAGTCAAGTCATACCTGAGCAACAGGTTGGCCTCCACTGATGCAGTTCACAAGGTCCACAAGTTCTTGTATTCAGTTCACAGTTCCCACAACACTTGTTAAAGGCAAGTACAATTATGCCAGTTTTACACAGAGGACAAATATGACAGAGAGGCTCAGGAAGTCATCAACAAGATTATAGAATAGAATCACAGCCTCTTTGCATAGACATGGTGCTCTGCTGCTAATTCTGTTCCTCATCTTTAAGGGCTAATCTTCTCATGGAGGCAGCTGAGGCAACATGCAGCCCATGTGCACACAGTTGTAGACCATACTGATAAACTCAGGACACTATCACCAAGAAATAATTTTATTCAAGCAAAACACACTGTTCTCTTTAAAAATGTCCCTCTCTTCTGTATTATTCCATAATTACATGATCTCCAAATACCTGCCATTCCTCAAGGTCACAACAATCCTTTCTACTCTCATTTTTCTTAATATTTCTGTTTTGGTTTGGTTTGGTTTTGCTTTGTTTTGTATTGTTTTGGGTTTAGTTTGGTTTGGTTTTTTTTCCCCAAGAAGTGCAGGCCTCAGGTAGGTCTCCTTGTTGTGTTCTCATGAGTACTTAATAGCAGCACACTAGTCTCCTCTAGCTCTTTGATTAAATGTTTCCCAAAATCACATTGGTCTGTGCTATTATTTTATTCTCTGCTGCAGCACACAGCAAGCATGCAGCAGCTTCACTGTTTACTCTCATCCCAAATTTCTTTCAGCATTCATTTCCACCCCCTGCCCCAAGCCTCTGCCTGTGCCTGCCAGGACTTCGCTCTGTTCATGATTATTAAACCCAGCTGAAGCAAAGGGTAATTTGGCCCTTGTTTCTTAAAAATACATCTCTTCTGGTAACCACAGCAAATTGTTTGGGATTTTTTCTCTATGAATTATTCACGAGATTCAATTTAGCAGGACTATTAATTCTAACCTCTGCAGTGTATGAATAAGCAATCTCGTTGCTTAATATTAGTGCCTGACCATTCTTCTCTACAACTAATGACCTGTCAGATAGCTGGGTCTAACAGTCATCAGGAAGCTGGCAAGAACTTAATTACTATTAATTTAATAAAACAATGATTGAACTAATGGTGAAAAGCTGTCAGTGCTTTGCTCCCAATTAATAAGAAAATAAAGTAGTGATACATCTGGAGTGACAGATCAGCAATCAAAATACTTTTTCATACAGAGGCAATTTTGACTCTGCAGTTCCCTATTCCTGTGCCTTGCACTGTCACATGTCATCTTGGAGGAAAAAAACCCAAAACTCTGCCATCCCCACTTCTGTAGAGTTTGCTGGAAGAACTTCCTCATGTTTTTCTTATTACTTTTAACTTTTCTGTGCATAATACCTGGTAGGAAGGGCTGTTTTCCTCATGCCCAAACCTCAGTCTGAAGGACACACTTGTACCGAGAAATGTTATTTTGGCCCTGTGATACTCAGGAGTTCTTTAAAGGGTGTCCAGCATTAATTCCTCCACTTCATCTGCCCTAACCTTTAAATCAGTTCAAACTGATATCTCAGTTTTATGAGGTGGATATTGGTAAGTTCACTGAGCAGTCTCACAAGCATCTGGATAAGAACAACTGAATGAGTGATTACTGTACAGTGCCTGTGTGCACTGGGAGAACAGGAGATCCACCATCTGGCTGTGCTGCCAAAGCCAATGTATTATCCAACCGCTGCCTCTGAGGTCATTCTAACCTGCAAATCATACAACCTATTCAAGACTTGATGCCCAGAAATGCAACTAGTTACAGGAAATGGCACAATTCAGAACTGGAACAATGCTGGTAATCAGGGCACACTTTCTAATAACAGTGATTTTAGCTTCATTATTTTGGGGGGGAGCTTAGAAATTCTATTTTTGTTGTCCTAAATTCATGTGACATATAAAATGGTACAGGATCTTTCACAATAAATAAATAAATAATCATTCATGATCCAGGGAAAATTTTAGAGTAAAAATAATGTCAGAAATATAAGCATTGGACAAAGCCACCACCAATGTTAGGCTTTGTGGCTGCAGATAAACAAATACGGTGAAGTGATTTCCTTACCCTGAAGAAAAACTGCGCTGAGAAAGTTTATTCCAATCATTAAAATGAAAGGTGTGGTAGGTTGAAATTTACCCCCTGTACTCAGCACTGGTTAGGCCACAGCTTGAGTACTGTGTCCAGTTCTGGGCCCCTCAGTTTAGGAAAGATGTTGAGTGGCTTGAAGGTGTCCAGAGAAGGGCAACAAAGCTGGGGAGGGTTTTGGAGCACAGCCCTATGAGGAGAGACTGAGGGAGCTGGGGTTGCTTAGCCTGGAGAAGGGGAGGCTCAGGGGAGACCTGATTGCTCTCTACAACTACCTGAAGGGAAGACACAGTCTCAAGCTGTATTTCAGTATTTGACTGAAATCCAGACCAGACTACCAGTAACAGATTGCAAGGCGAAGAAATGAGTCATGGCTATAAAAGTGTAGAAGGGAAGTGATAAGTGAGGAAGAATAATTTTACAGACCTCCAGATTTGTAATTTCATATATATGTGTACATGTAGAATAGAATAGAATAGAAGAGAATAGAATAGAATTAACCAGGTTGGAAGTGACCTTCGAGATCATCTAGTCCAACCTATCATCCAACACTATCTAATCAACTAAACCACAGCACCAAGCACCCCATCCAGTCTCTTCCTAAACACCTCCAGTGATGGTGACTCCACTACCTCCCCGGGCAGCCCATTCCAATGGTAAATCACTCTTTCTGGAAATAATTTCTTTCTAACATCCAGCCTAAACCTCCCCTGGCACAGCTTGTGACTGTGTCCTCTTGTTCTGGTGCTGGTTGCCTGGGAGAAGAGACCAACCCCCTCCTGGCTACAACCTCCCTTCAGGTAGCTGTAGACAGTAAGAAGGTATCTCCTGAGACCTTCTTCTACCAGGATAAGGAACCCAAGCTCCCTCAGCCTTTCCTTGTAGGGCTTGTGCTCCAAACCCCTCACCAGCTGTGTTGCCCTTTTCTGGACACGTTCAAGAGTCTCAATGTCCTTCTTAAATTGAGAGGCCCAGAACAGGACACAGTACTCAAGGTGTGGCCTAACCAGTGCTGAGTAGAGGGCAGAATGACCTCCCTGCTCCTGCTGGCCACAGTGTTCCTGATAAAGGGCAGGAGGCCATTGTGCTTCTTGGCCACCTGGGCACACTGCTGGCTCATGTTCAGCCTACTATCAACCAGTACCCCCAGGTCCCTTTCTGCCTGGCTGCTCTCCAGCCACTCTGTCCCCAGCCTGTAGCACTGCATGGGGATGTTGTGGCCAATGTGTAGAACCCAGCACTTAGTATATACATCCATAGACCTTTCATGTAGCACAACAGAGAATGTAGGTTACTGTTCATGTTGTGATGTCTTCTTCTGATTTTGACTCACGTAGCCATAAATTATACACTGTTGTGTATAATGTAAATAGATATGTGTATATAATATAAATTGCATAAATACAGATGAACTGCTGCAGCTGTCACATCATCTTTAGACAGTTTAGGCTTTGAAGTCATTCTTTATTACTTGGGTACTGTGATTTTCTGACTTTGATTGCTATAATAACATCAAAACACAGTGCAGCTTTTAAATATATTCACTTCAGCCTTTGTTCTTAAAAGAGACCAGTTATTTATTTCTGTCTTCTGAAGAATCTCACAATCCAAGTAAGGAGTCAAGTGTCAGGAATGCTATGAAATGACTGAGGATTCATGTCCATGCAGGTTTCTACATAATAAACATGTGTGTGGCATTTATTTTTATATATGCCTGTTTATACTAGCTTGTATCTGTTGGAGAAAACCAAACATTGGTATAGTGTATCTTTCTGTATATACATGTAATGCTGGCCTGTAGCAGAAATAGTGTGGCCAGCAGGAGCAGGGAAGTCATTCTGTCCCTGTACTCCGCATTCATTAGGACACACCTTGAGTACTGTGTCCAGTTCTAGACTCCTCAATTTATGAAGGACATTGAGACACTTGAATGTGTCCAGAGAAGGGCAATGAGGCTGGGGAGAGGTCTTGAGCCAAGCCTTATGAGGAGCAGCTGAGAGAGCTGGGGGTGTTATGAAATTTATTTTCCTAATGTCCAGTCTAAACCTACCCAATAACAGCTTGGTGAAATTTTGGCTTAATGGGGTTCTGTGTTAAGCCCAGACTATGGATTTTGATGTATTTTATATGCTTTGTACTGGTTTATGTAGTTCTGAGCAGCATTTCCATTTAAACTTTCCAATCCTACCCAATCCTTTGGGTGAGTGTTTTTCTTTCGCCCCTTTTGGAAGAGGTAAAAGAGCATTTGTCTTGCTTTAAACTAAGGCAACCTCTATAACTGAGAAAAGAAGAGAAGCACTCAGTCTCTTGAAATAAATAGTGAATACAGAAAATATACAGGAGATGCTCTTTTGACATGGTGATTGGGGTATATAAATAAAGAGAATGATTATTACATATATAAGTGACTTCTTATTCTTGATCCAGAGGCCTCAATCATAGAATCACAGAATCATAGAATTGTTAGGGTTGGAAGGGACCTCAAGCATCATCTATTTCCACCCCTTCTGCCATGGGCAGGGACACTTCATACTACAACAGGTTGCTCAGAGCCACATCCAGCCTGGCCTTAAAAACCTCCAGAGAGGAGGCTTCCACCACCTCCCCGAGCAACCTGTTCCAGTGTGTCACCACCCTCATGGGGAAGAACTTCTTCCTACCATCCAATCTGAATCTACCCGTTTCTATTTTTTTTCCCCATTCCCCCTAGTCCCATCACTATCAATATTTGTGTCAAAGAGTGATTTAACCTCAGGCTCCTAAATTTGTGAAGGGCAGATCTTAGATGCAAAATCAGCTTAAAAAATGTCACAATGACATGTCTTAAATGGATATAATTTATAGTATTTTCCAAAGGCTGGATTTTCACATAGCCTTCATGAGGGCTTTTTCCTTGGAATACATTTTTGCTTGGATACTTTTTCAATATGTCAAAAAAAAAAAAAAAAGAAATAGCTTTGCTAATTATTTGGCTAAGCATCCCAAGAAAGTATAAGGATGGAACTCCTATTCCCAGTGACGGTAATTGGGCTCATTTTGGGCTCCAAGATGAATACTAATTTGACAACTTCTTCTGAATTCCATCCTTGCCTACAAAAACCATCTTGGCTTAGGCCAGTGGTCTTGAAGCAATAGGCAGAAGTCCTAACTGACTTCAACATTTTTTATCTTCCTCAGAATTATGCATAAAAATCTGTACCTCTCCTGCGAGACCATCTCGAATAAATTGCATTAATTCTTGTATTTGCTGAAACTGCCTTTCTCTCGCTGAGCCACGTGCATCCAATTATGTGAAATGGGAAATGCTTTAAAAACATCACATTCTGGCATGAAGTGCTTGAAAATCTTTGGGGGATGTTAGTTTGTCTTTAATAACAAGTCCCAAATTGTGCCTAGTGGGCCTCTTCTCTGAAAACAAAGATTCCAAGCTGCTATTAAAAAAAACAAAACACCCCACAACCCAAAAAGCCGCAAAACACAACCCAAAATTATCTCATGGCTACTATCTGTCAAAGGAGGAATAATTCTGTGCCTGGGAAGAAAGGATGAAAGGTGAAAGATATTTTTGTTTATTTCAATGAATACAAGATGGGGAATAAAAGCTATTTTAATTTTCAGCCCCTCCTTTCCCCGCCTTTAAATTAAAGCTTCACCTAATTAAAGCTTTTCCTTAGATCTGGTCTATCCTATCCTATCCTATCCTATCCTATCCTATCCTATCCTATCCTATCCTATCCTATCCTATCCTATCCTATCCTATTCCATTCCATTCCATTCCATTCCATTCCATTCCATTCCATTCCATTCTATTCTATTGTACCTTTCTCTCCAAAGACAAATAGGTACACCTGAGAGTATCAGGCTGGAAGACACATCCTGGATTTCCCAGCTTCTTTCCCAGTTATTGCAGAAGCATTTTATGATCTTTGTAATACACACACCAAGTTGGTAAGACACCAGAACGGGTTACCCAGGGAGGTGGTAGAAGCCTCATCCCTGGAGGTTTTTAAGGCCAGGCTGGATGTGGCTCTGGGCAACCTGATGTAACGTGAGGTGTCCCTGCCCGTGGCAGGGGGGTTGGAACTGGATGATCCTTGAAGTCCCTTCCAACCCTAACAAGTCTGTGATTCTATGATTCCATCTGAAGAACTAATTAAACTTTGTATTTCTGCTCCCACTGCAAGCCCATACCGCAAGGCTTTTCAAAACCATCCTCCCCTGATATTTTATCAGCTTGCTTCAAATTTCCATGATAAATACATTGATGAGCATTTTACACCTGATTGTTCTCAGACTAGACCTGCTCTCTGATGTGAGCAGTCATTCTCTCTCTTTGGTGTACACATCCTGGTGTGTTTGTAGACGAGTGGGGAAAGCACACAGAATGTCATGTGTGACACAGTGGGACCTCAAATCTATCCTCTGGCCACACTTCCTGCATTATCCAAAAGCCGAAGCCAAATTCATGAAAATTCTTGCCTCCAGTGCCATTTCTTGAGCCCAAGAATTCCTGGAGACTCTGGACTTCGTACATGACACCTCCAGACCAAAAATGAGAAGATAACCTAGCAAGCTCAGAGATAACACAATGATGTTACTTGTAATAACCTTGGTATTTCAGCTGTGTTTCCAACATGTTAAAAGCACAATATCAAGACTTCAAGTAGATAAATGATATGAATAGATCCACCTTCTAACATTAGACAGGTTGGACTTGATGATCTTTGAGGTCTTTTCCAACCTTTTTGATTCTATGTTTGTATGATTAGGTATCTGCAACCTGAATATCTTCCTTCAGGCTAGATCAAAGCTACTTTACAGCCACTAGAAAAGGACATGATTGCCTGGCCTGTACAAGATCCCTATTCTATCATGGCATGGATCATCAACCAAGGAGTCTTTTTTGGCCTCTTTTTCTAGAAAAGAAATCTATATTGGTACCTCAAATGTTGAGGTGGTGAGGAAAAGCATCTGTTGGTCCTTTTTACCTCTACGTGCACTTTAGATTAATAAAGGTGATCTAATATGAAGCAGAACCATTTCGCCCTCTCCAGCTGCAAAACAGACATGAATGAACATTTCCCCCCTAGTAAGTAGCATCAAAGACATTGGCTACCAGGAGAAGGTAGGGCTTTGAGGTCCTGCTCTTCCACAGAGTGAGAGGAATTGCAGACCTCGTTAAGCTCTGCCCTCATAAGAAGGGAATTTCAGAGAGGTTAAGGAGACAGAACAATAACCATAGGTCAGAGTAACAGGAGGGGAAAAAAAGTAGGAGCTATATATTAGGTACCAAAATCTTTTATAATGAGGTCATACCTACAGTTTAACACCCGAAGGGAATGTATCTCCATGGGAACTCCTATACACTGCATTCCCCTTTTCATTATCATTTTATCCATTTGTGTAATTTCTGTTATAGAAAATGAATGTCAGAAACCAGAATGCTTTGCTTTATTTGTACACAAGCCAGTGCCAATCAATACCAGAAGTATTCCCAGTGCCCTGTCAATGCACTTCAACCCTACCTTGTTGAGAGTCCTTCTTAATTGACTCCAGTGAAGCAAATCCAATTTCCACACTCTCAGTCCTTGTACACATATGCTAAGACAGCTAAATTTAAACTATTCCTGCTCAGTTTTTGTGGTGACTACCCTGACACACACGACAGAATGAGATCACCTGAATTTGCTTTATATCTTATTTTTAAGACCATTTAATTGGAATGATTTTCTGCCAGTGTTTCTGGGTGATATTAAAGTGATATCCTAGAGGAAAAAAAACAGAAATACATTATTCTACCCCATCATCGACTCTCTCTAAAACCACCTTCTTTACTTTTACTGCCGGATCTGATTTATATCTGAGACATAAGTGTCAATAACTTGGTTTTGATGGGCGAAATACTGCCAGAAAGAATGGATATAGTTGAACATTAGGCTATAAAGTGGGGTGGGAAGTATAATTCAGATGGGCTTCATGACACTTGTCCCTCATATGACACACATTCTTTTCATTTCCAATTTCACTGGAACAAGGAGAAAAAACTGTTTCCAATCTGTCCCACCCCATAAAAATAGACCTGTGTTTAATTCTTTGGGACCTAAAATTATCCTTTAGATGTTGTCAACCAATCATCCAAGGAAAACGTTCAAGGCTGAAGTAATAGAGAAATCTTCTAGGTACAGAGATGGCTAAAATATTTCTATGGCTTCAGTTTTAATGACTGCACTTAAAAAGATTAGGGGAAAGCTAAATGCATGGATAATAGTGAGATCATATGGTATATGCTTTTATTTTTCCAGTAAACAGTGTAGTTTGGTCCATATATTGCTGACATTTATACATATAAATGATTTCACAAAAGGAAATAGCTAATAATATCCCTTCTTTATATCCAGCAGAGGAACTGCATACTCTGAGAGAGCATAAGAATTCTACTTGGTTATATATGAGGGCAAGAGCAAAAGAATAACCTTTGTCAGGAATGGATTGCCATGTCCAATCCCCTCTTGAACACCTCCAGGCATGGTGACTTCACCACCTCCCTGGGCAGCACATTCCAATGGCTAACAGCTATCTCAATGAAGAACTTGCTCCTCACCTCCAGCCTAAACTTCCCCTGGCACAGCTTGAGAATGTGTCCTCTTGTTCTGGTGCTGCTTGCCTGGGTGAAGAGACCAACCCTCTCCTGGCTACAACCACCCTTGAGGTAGCTGTAGAGAGCAATAAGGTCTCCCCTGAGCATCCTCTTCTCCAGGCTAAGCAACCCCAGCTCCCTCAGCCTCTCCTCATAGGGCTTGTGCTTGAGGCCTCTTCCCAGCCTCATTGCCCTTCTGTGGACATGTTCAGGAGTCTCAATGTCCTTCTTAAATTGAGGGGCCCAGAACTGGACACAGGACTCAAGGTGTGGCCTAACCAGTGCTGAGTAGTGATGTAACCTGGCTTGGGTTTAACTCCTATTCCCAGAAAATATAGGTTGGACTTGATGATCTCTGAGGTCTTTTCCAACCTTATTGATTCTATGATTCTATGAAAATCAGGACAAAACCAGCAGCAGTCGCAGAATGGTAGGAATTGGCAGGGATCTCTGGAGACCATCTAGTCAAACTCCCCTGTTAAAGCAGGCTCACCTAGAGCAGGCTGCACAAATTCATATCTAGGCAGGTTTGTAACATCTCCAGGTGAGGTTTAGGCTGAATGTTAGGAAGAAATTCTTCACAGAAAGAGATTGGCCATTGAAATGGGCTACCCAGGGAGGTGGTGCAGTCACCATCACTAGAAGTGTTTAAAATAAGACTGGATGAGGCACTTAGTGCCATGGTTTAGTTGATTAGATGGTGTTGGGTGATAAGTTGGACTTGATGATCTTGAAGGTCTTTTCCTGCTTGGTTAATTCTGTATTCTGTTTTCCCGAGAAGGAAACTCCACAGCCACACTGTACAGCCTGTTCCAGTTCTCTGTCACTCTCAAAGGGAAGTTTTTCCTTATGTTTAGGTAGAACTTCCTGTGTTTCAGTTTGTGCCCAATGTCCAGTATCACTGGGTACTACTGAAAAGAATCTGGCCCCATCCTTCTGACCCCTGCCCTTTAGATATCAATAAGCATTGATAATATCCCCTCATAGTCTTCTTTTCTCCAGACTGAAAGGGCCAGACATGGTTCAGGTCATCTTCTATGTGAGTTATGGACAATTTTCCTAGGTAGACTTCTAGTTATATCCAAGTAGACTTGAAATAAAGTATTTGGGGACCAATGGTTGGCATTCTTCATGTTTGGGAAGACAAGTGCCAGAATCTCGAGCGTTTCTCCTTGTTTTCATTCATGAATATTAGGGTTGTATCATGGTGAACAAGGAGCTATAGAAGCCTCAGATACTGCATCTAATGCAACACAGGGTAGCCCCAGACTCACTGATACCTATTTTCAGTGTCTACATCTGATGCTAAGGACAAATATTTTTCACCTTGACAACTCATTTCTGCTGCATTAGCACTTTCAGGGAACCAATTCATCAGAAGACCAATTTAAATCAAGCTCTGAAGGCAGATGACAAAGCTGCAGATGAAGAAATCTGGGGTTTATTCCTACTTTTCAGTATTGTGAGTTTCAAACCCAGCTACACCATTTTTAGCACTAGTAACAAGTGGATTCTCAGGCAAGTGATTTTTCAGGCCCTATTTTTGCAGTAGACTGCATAATTATTTCCCTCTCTTTTCTGTTCTGATGTTAAATTTGTCAATGGTCTTTATTTTGGCTATGAAGTAGATGTTAAATAGGATTAGAAATACCTAACTATGGAAGATGTTAGAAGAGTTCTGGCATTCACTTAAACTATTCTAGAAATACTCCTCAGCTCTACAGTGGCTAAAGAAAGTTGTGTAAATCTGTGTAGGGTAGACACACTAAAGAAGTTATTCCACAGAAGCTGAGAATATGGTCGCTTGAGCTGACTGGATGCCTGTATAGCACCACAGAAATGAATGGAGGCACACCAGAGATTAATTTAAACACATTTCCACAGCTAAATGGAAAAATTCCTATGTACTGCCTGCTACAGCAGAGCTGAAAGACACTATTCTTTTGAGCATTGGCTTGTAGGGTAAAGAAAAGGCTGCTGATTTGACCCTGAAGGATTTAGACCCGAGATTTTCTTTCTGGTTTGCAAACCCTGCAGCACCACAGAATATAAATCGGCACAAGAAACTGGTCTTTCATCTTTTCCATTTCCAGGACCAGATTAAAACAGCAGGATAAAAAGTATAGAACTCCCAGGGAGGTGGTGGAGTCCCCATCACTGGAGGTGTTTAAGAAGAGACTGGATGAGGCACTTGGTGCCATGGTTTAGTTGATTAGATGGTGTTGGGTGATAGGTTGGACTCAATGATCTTGAAGCTCTTTTCCAACCTGGTTAATTCTATTCTATTCCATTCCATTCCATTCCATTCCATTCCATTCCATTCCATTCCATTCTATTCCATTCCATTCTATTCTATTCTATCAATTTTGAAAGGCAGGCTATTCTGTTTCTGTGATTCTAAAGATAGGAGGGTTTTTATCCATGTATTTAATGTCAAAGAAGTTCAGGAAATTGCTTCTGAGTATCTTCAGTGAAATGTAGACTTGGTGTCTTTATCACCAGAAAACAAAGAAGCTCCATTGTTTTTGGTCTTCTGAAGGCAATGGTGTCCCAGAATAGTTTGTGTTGGAAGGGACTTTTTACATGACTTATCTTTGTGTGACTTATCTTTATGTGACTGTTGTCATTAGCCAGTGAGAAGAGGTAGGATCCTTCAGCGCACAGTCCAAGCATCTGTCTTTGCTAGAATAATCCTTCTGAGAAACCAGGGGGGTTGGTTGGTTTTTCATTGATCATATTGGCTAAATCTGTACTGGTAAATCAATCCTCCCTAGGTTGTGTTAAACCCTGTACTGCCCAACATGAGAGTTTGCCCAAAACAACATTATGCCAGGCATGTGGTTAACAATCATTATCTTGGTCATGCCCTCTATCTCTTATTTTGCTGGTGTGGATGTAGTACAGAGACTACAGAAGAACAGCTTCCTGATTTAATCACTTAAAGTCTATGGCTGAATTAGATACAGGAGATAGTTCCCCAGAAAATCTTGACACATTTACAATGAAGGTAATGCAGGGATGACTTCAATATGCAAATGTGTCAAGGAGGGTAAAAAGCAGTTAAGTTAATGAAGATTGCTTATTGTGACGACTATAAAGTAAACACAGACTAGGAAATGAATCTGTCTAATGCCAAGAGCAGCAAAATGTAGCCATAGAGAATTCTCCTGTACTCCAGCCTTCAGATACTGAATTTTACCTTTTTTATGTAGTTTTCAGAGTGTAATGGTACCTTCTTCCTCTAACTCCTCTCAAGTGAGTCATGTCTCAATTTTCATGCAAGCTGTCCCTCCACTTGGCTCATTGCCTTGTGATTTTACTCTTCTGGACAAATTGAAGCAAATTGCTCCCAGGACATATTCAAGAGTAGCTAAACCAAGCAGACTTGTTTTTCTTTTTCCTCCCAGGCTAAAACCTGCTTCTTGACTGCAGGTGCTGCTGGGCTGAGCTTGCTCCCATTTCTCTGGAAGCTCTGAGCATGGCTTCCTGAAAAACACATGCTTCATCAATTATCCCAGGTAACTTAATAAGGGTTCCTCTATCTCTTTCTCAGAAATAAAAATACCAGATTTATCTTCTTTCAGATATTTCAGATGTATTTTCTTTCTTTTGTCAAGCTCCTACAGCTCAGACCTGTGAGCAGAGCTTTTAAAACCTTTTAAAACAGAACAAGAGGACACAGCCTCAAGCTGCACCAGGGGAGGTTTAGACTGGAGGTTAGGAAGAAATTCTACACACAGAGAGTGATTGCCCATTGGAATGTGCTGCCCAGGGAGGTGGTGGAGTCACAATCATTGGAGGTGTTTAGGAGGAGACTTGATAGGGTGCTTGGTTGCATGGTTTTGTTGATTAGGTGGGTTGGATAATAGGTTGGATGAGATGATCTTGAAGGTCTCTTCCAACCTGGTCTATTCTATTCTATTCTATTCTATTCTATTCTAGGACGAGATCCATATAGCAGTTTGCCCAAGACAGCCATGGAATATAGAGATCACTGATGATACTGTTTTGGGAAAGTGAATGAGAAATAGAACTTGCTGTTATGAAGACTATATTATTCATATTTATGCTAATCAGATGTTATACTAAATGGCTGTAATCATGAAGATGTCAGGCTAAAGTTTTTAATTGAATTTTAAAGCCAGCCTTCAACAGTAACTCAGGGAAAAGAATAATGACTAGCCATTACATCTCAAAAACATCAGGAGTAGCTGGAGTCTGACCTGCACACTGTGAGTGGTGGATAGAAAAATTATAATTATATACAGAACAGTAGCAGTTCCATGAGAGACATATGGCCCTGATATTTCTTTCTGTTAGCTGGGAGCAGCAGCACTTTATGGTTCAGTGATCTGTTGGATAATCACAAAATAAAATGAAAGATATCATTTGTTACAGAGAATAAGCCTCAATAATGCTGTTGAACTACAAATTGACTCCTCTGTAATCACTGGTTGTAACAAGATGTGAATGATCCCCTTGCCATGCACCGACTGACATCATGCTATCATTTACACTACTAAATGAATAAGAATTCCTCTTTCATATACAGACCCATTACTTGTGTCTCAGAAACAGCACTGTCATCAATTTCACTTGTTACTAATATTTTTTTCCCCTTAGGAAAAAAAATACTGATAGATGGATATATGGATGAATAGATAGATACATAGATAGATAGATAGATAGAGATATAGATCATATAGATAGAGATGAGATAGAGATAGGGATAGAGATAGAGTTAGAGAGAGAGAGAGAGAGAGAGAGAGAGATAGAGATAGAGATAGAGATAGAGATAGAGATAGAGAGATAGAGGAGATAGAGGAGATAGAGATGATAAAGATGATGGAGATAGAGATAGAGATAGAGATAGAGATAGAGATAGAGATAGAGATAGAGATAGATGAGAGAGAGAGAGAGAGATGATAGGGAGAGATAGGGATAGAGATAGAGAGATAGGGATAGAGATAGAGATGAGCAAGAGAGATAGAGATGGAGACAGAGATGGAGATGGAGATATAGAGATAGAGATAGAGACAGAGATAGAGATAGAGAGAGAAGATATATATATAGAGAGAGATGATAGGGAGAGATAGGGATAGAGATAGAGAGATAGGGATAGAGATAGAGATGAGCGAGAGAGAGAGAGATGGAGACAGAGATGGAGATAGAGATAGAGATAGAGATGGAGATAGAGATAGATAGAGATAGATATCCAGTAGAAAAATTTACAATTTCATCATAAATATCCAAGCATCACCAAAGGCTCACTGACACCTTCAGAGGTGTGCAATGCAAATGAAATAAGCAACTGACAGAGTTTGGCCTGTGTAGAAACTTACATGTTGAGGTTTTGGTGGCATCACCGTAACCGAGAATGGATGTGATCCTTAGATGTGCTATGCATCCTTTGCTTTCACTGAAATCAGGTATTTCTTTGGACCTAAGCTGTGGACATTATCCTACATCATAGAAATCTATGCTTTGGTCTGCCTCTTCTTGTCTGAATTGGGCCATTGGAACAATATGTGCCCCCTCACATGGAAAACAACTTTTTCTTTCCGCTGTAAGTCAGCAAACAGATAAATTGCTCTAGTAATCTTGCCATCTAAATTATGAAAGAGATGCCTATTATTAATCCATATAATTAGGAAAGGAATTTCAAGTCCTTTGCATTCATTCAGAATGGAATTCTCAGTGTGGAGACAGTGTAAGACCTGCCAAAGCGCTCAAGTCTGTTCTCTGGCCCTGAGATGAGCAATTTTCAATCCATACTTAAACACTTAATGAATTTTGCATCCCAAAGGCAGGTTAGAATATCTTGATAGGACAGGAGAGAAAAACAGCTTCAAGTTGTACCAGGGGAAGTTTAGGTTGGACATTAGGAAAATGTTCTTACCCAAAAGGATTGCAGAGTATTGGAACAGGATGCCCAGGTGGAGTCAGCCCCCCTTGGAGAGATTTAAAAGATGTATGGATGTGGCACAGTTTAGTGGTGGACTTGGCAGGGATGGGTTAATGGTTGGATTCATTGATCTTAAAGGTCTTTTGCAACCTAAACAACTGATTCTGTGATTCAAGTTGTGACCAATCCCCAGACTGTTTCAATTCCTAAACCATTGCAGAAATAGGAAAGTGACTGCCAAGTGTGCCATGGATCATGCTGGCGCCTGAAGCACCAGTTTCCAGTGCCTCTCCCAGTGGCCCTGGGATTATTTAGTGCACTGTCTAGCATGTGTGACCTCATTACACTTCTGAAGTCTTGTGCATATTCAAGGTGCACATTGCTTTACAACGTTACACCTGTGAATGGATTTTGTCCTTATTCGTTAAAAACACTCAACAGGATTCTCCCACACAGTTGTCCAAACTTTGATTTCAGTTCTATGCATGGAGAAAAGCACCCTGTTTTGAACAAGGTAGAGTTTTCTTCAAGATCAAGAGTATATGTGCTCAGATAGCACAGAGGTTTAGACCAGAGATCAGGAAGAAATTCTTAACAGCGAGAGTGGTGAGACCCTGGAACACGTTGCCCAGGGAGGTCGTGGATGCCTCCTCCCTGGAGGTGTTCAAGGCCAGGTTGGATGAGGCCTTGAGCAACCTGGGCTAGTGGAGGGTGTCCCTGGCCATGGCAGGGGGGTTGGAACTAGATGATCTCTAAGGTCCTTTCTAATCCAAACAACTCTATGAATCAATGCATTTTTGGAATCTTTGAAGACAAAAAACCCTAACAGTTGTACAAACTAAAGGTAACAGACATGTTTAAGGTAAAATGTTATTGAATACTTATTTTTCAATGTTATTGAATCTTATTTTATTACTGCCTTTTTCAAAATCTTTTCATCAGAAACTGATGAATTTTGAATCAAGAATCCTCCAGCTTTCTAGACTGGCTTCGTTTAACTACACATAGTAAGTATTTTATTTATGCCTGAGACTTAAAAAGTACAGAAAAATAGTGAAATATTTTGCTTGCTTTTGATTTGGACCTATTCATTTCAATGCAATCACACAATATGATTTAATAGCTCTATTTCAAAACACTAAAAGCTGCCAATTACATAAATCTCTGTTGAAATTGCGAATTTATAAGTAACTGTGGAGACAAAGTGCCTGTTGTCATTATTTTTTTCTGAGGTTGCCTTCTTCACAAGTCTTCATCTGAATGTTTCTGACATATTTTTGTATATTTGGGGTTGTTAAACATACACACACATGGTGGTGGTGGCTGGTGAGGGGTTTGGAGCACAAGCCATATGACAAGAGGCTGAGGGAGCTGGGGTTGCTTAGCCTGGAGAAGAGGAGGCTCAGGGGAGACCTTATTGCTCTCTACAACTACCTGAAGGGAGGCTGTAGACAGGTGGGGGCTGGTCTCTTCTCCCAGGCAACCAGCACCAGAACAAGAGGACACAGTCTCAAGCTGTGCTAGGGGAGGTTTAGGCTGGATGTTAGGAGGAAGTTCCTCATAGAAAGAGTGATTGGCCATTGTAATGTGCTGCCCAGGGAGGTGGTGGAGTCACCATCATGGGAGGTGTGGTGGGTTGAAAGGAAAGGCTCTGCTTTCCCTCCCCCACTGAGTAAGAAACCGCAGCTAACTGTTTAGGAAGAGACTGGATAAGGCACTTGGTGCCATGGTTTAGTTGATTAGATGGTGTTGGGTGATAGGTTAATTCTATTCTATTCTATTCTAGTCTAGTCTAGTCTATTTTGAAGGGCAGGCTATTCTGTTTCTGTGATTAAGCAAGATTATTTGTCCTTTAAAGATAGGAGGGGTTATATTCACGTATTTAATGTCAATGTTCAGGAAATTGCTTCTGAGTATCTTCAGTGAAGTATAGACTTGGTGGCTTTATCACCAGAAAACAAAGAAGCTCCATTGCTTTTGGTCTTCTGAAGGCAATGGTGTCCCAGAATTATAGAATAGTTTGTGTTGGAAGGGACTTTTTACATAACTTATCTTTATGTGACTTATCTATGTGACTGTTGTCATTAGCCAGTGCGAAGAGGTAGGATCCTTCAGAGCACAGTCCAAGCATCTGTCTTTGCTAGAATAATCCTTCTGAGAAACCAGGGGGGTTGGTGGGTTGGTTGGTTTTTCATTGATCATATTGGCTAAATCTGTACTGGTAAATCAATCCTCCCTAGGTTGTGATAAACCCTGTACTGCCCAACATGAGAGCTGGCCCAAAGCAACATCATGCCAGGCACGTGGTTAACAATCATTATCTTGGTCATGCCCTCCATCTCTTACTTTGCTGGTGTGGATCTTTATGTGACTGTTCTATTCTATTCTATCATCTGCCTCTGGCCAGCCTGATCTGGTGTGAGGTGTCCCTGCCCATGGCATGGGGGTTGGAACTAGATGATCCTTGTGGTCCCTTCCAACCCTGACTGATTCTATGATTCTATGATCTAAAATGACAACTGGGGTTGTCATTTCAGCACCCCAAAGTTTCCATAAAATGGATCCTACGTCTACAGAAGCACTGAGATGTTCTTAAGTTGTTTGGAATTTCTTTCTTGCTTCTAAATTTAAAACTAGGCTTTTGGGGCACAGGCTGTACTTTCTCTGGGGGTGTAATTGTCATGTACATATTAATATATGCAAATAAAATTGGAGTTTCAACAGCCACCATTCCTCCAAAGGTTACATTCTCTAATTAGAGCCAAGCAATTAGTTCTAAAAAGTTTCCCTTTCTGTTTTTTTTTTCCTCTAGAAGCCTGGCGTTTCCTGAACGGTGAAATTCCTTCTCAGCCATTCCTTTTTGTTTCAAGATATGAAATAATTACAAGTGTACCTTCATTTCATCTTGCCCACTAATTGCCCCCTTTTAACACAGATCATTTTGAAGGGTGCCTCTTTGAGATTTTGTAGCTGCCTAATATGCTCAGGAGTGTAGGTGCAATGCTAAGGGAAAAAAAAAAACTAAAAGAGAAATTGAACTGTTCTTTGTCATTCTGACACCTTAAATCCCATGTTGCTGATTGATATGGCTAGGGAACCAGTAATGACTAAGTCATCAGCCTTAATTTCGGCCCCCCCTTCTCCCCCCTTTTATTTTTTTTTAATGAAAAACAATCTGGGTTTGATGTAGGAACAGTGTGACCCACCGAGTGCACTCAAAGATGGATGAATAGTTGAACCTTTCCCTTCCCTTAGTATGGGATCTTAAATTGTAAAATAAACTGCATTTGACCTTTGCATGACTTTTTGGTTCCTCCTTGTAAATGGAAGCATCACCAGTGATCAAATAGAAAAGGTCAGGCAGTGAGAACAGCGAAGTGATTCATCTCACTTTGAATGATTCATGGAACATGATCATTTTTATCATACAAAGAGAGTAAACAAATCAATGTAACATGCCTGTCAGTCTGTTGTCTGAAACGAGTACCCTCAGCCACAACATGTAACTGGAGGCAAAAAGAGTTTCTTCTACCAGTATCTCCCTACAGGGGATTCAGGCAACTCCAGAGGGTAAATCAGCACCCCAAGAGACACGATTCTCTTCTTGTCTCTTTTCCTCCACTGATTATTTGGAGAGCTCAGAGTCAGCAGGCTTATAACATAATCACTCAGCCAACAGCCTAAACCCACCAAATACCCAAGCAAAAGGACAGACCTGAAGTGAATTCCCTGTGTGGCACTTGGACAACCTAAAATAACTGCAAGTTCTTCATCTGGCTTTAATCTGCTTCCTCAACTCACAGATGTTCTAGGCACAAAGTGGATGAGTCAGTGGCTTTCACCCTGCAACTTGTCCCCTGTTTTATGGTAGTACAAAGAGAGGTATAAATACCTATTCAAACAAGATAGGGGGAAAAAAAGAAGGTGGAGAAGCCCAAAGAGAGCTACAGCAGGGTTAAGATAATGAAGATGTGACATACGTAGGCAAATATGCCAAGTACTTGTCAGGCGGCACTTGCCCTGGAAGAGAATCCAGATGTCTACAGCAATCTGAAGCAGCAGCAGAAGTGACCTGAGGGAGCTAGAAAGAGCTGAGGAGGCTGGGAGCCCGTGGGGACTTGGAAGGATGAGTGCCTAGGGAGAAAGAGAGTCCAGTGTTGCCAAAATGTCTCATTACTTCTGTTCAGAGATATGATGACACTCAGAAAGGGCTGGAGGACAATTTTGCAATTAGCCTTTTTTTTTTTCCCTCCCCTATTTTTTCCTTAGGGGGAGGAGGAGAAGAGGAGGAAATGAAGGGAAGGAAATAAAATCCAACCTGTTGGTTTTCTTGTTTATGCACCAGCCCTTGCTTAAGGCTGTGCCTTGAGGCACAATATAGCCCATACTGACTATTATATCAGTTTTAAGCTTATACCCACTTCCAGGAAATTAGTACACTTATACATGTGCACACATATTAGACATGATACTGATTATTTTTTTTAAAGACATGCAGAGAAATAGATAGTTTAAACATTGTCAGGCATTCATCACTCCACCAGCTCTACCAATTCAAGTGCCAACCAAGGTGGCACTACTAGCCTCATCCAGAACCTTGGAGCCACTTGTCTTCCTGCCTGTATAAAGATAAAGGCTCTGCCTTAGGTGATGGCTGATGTTCACAATCTAAAGCTTCACCTCTCTGAAGACTAAGTTAGTCATTCAAGTAAGGAGGCAGAGAAAAGGAAAAGATAAAGAAAACTTTGGAGGGTCCTTAAATATTGCATACACAACTATATATATCAATTATTCTCAATTATATATATATACAATTGAGAATAATTGATATATTTATTGTGTTGGTTGCATTTTTTGTTGATTTTCATTTTCTTATATATGTTCTCATGAATAGTAGCATTCTATCCTCCATCACTGGAGGTGTTTAGGAAGAGACTGGATGAGGCACTTGGTGCCATCATTTAGTTGATCAGATATTGTTGTATGATAGGTTGGACTCGATGATCTCTGAGGTCTTTTCCAACTTGGTTAATTCTATTCTGTTCTGTTCTATTCTATTCTATTCTATTCTATTCTATTCATTCATTTGCTCAGTACTATAGAGAAAGCATCAAGCATATAGTCCTTCAGCACATTGTTTCCTGATAATTTCAGATGCACTATGAGAGGAAAACACTCTGCTTTTAAACACTGCATTACTATGTGCCAATAGTTTGTACATTCACTATTAACTTTCAGTGGATTCATTTAATCTCAGCTTTACACTGTCATCTGTTGGCATAAACAAAATTCCAGGGTACAAATAAGAGAATAAATCTCTCTCTGGTAAGATGCCTCTTTAGTAAGATGTTAAAATATTTCCCCTGAGCAGGTGACTCCATGAGAAAGTCTACTGCCACAGTCATTGTCCTCTAGAAGACATTCATGCATCTGGAAGACTGTCAACAGCAGAACAAGCACAGAGAAGCAGCCTTAGCTGCAGCTACAGCACTGATTTGAGGGCTGCAGTTTGTCTGGCACCTCTCTGTCCTCGAGGATAAATGCTTTTCTGCACACCAAAGAGCAAGTAGAAACTATCTGAAAGTCATGCATCCAGATGCACTTCTATGAGGCAGGAGATGAAACATCTTCATGAAGCAACGGCTCCTACTTCTTCCCTAGCACAAAATCCATCAGGAACTCCTCTCCTATGGTCATGATACTACTTCTTGGTCACTTGGAAATTTCTTCCCTTCTGTAAGGTTCAGTAGCTCCCAAACTCTAATACTGTCTACCAGAATTCTCAGCCTCTAATTCAGGAAAGAAAGTTGTAAACATCACATCTCCTTGCAGTAATCCCCAGCTAACTGCAAATGAAACCACACTCAGCTGACATAGCCCCCAAAACTATGTTGTGACAACCATGAACCTGCTGATGCTGGGGTAGGAAATGGATTCCGTGGCCTCTTGAGATCTCTCCCAGACTTGTTTTCTACACCTTTATTAAAGGAGCAGGAGAAGATGGGTTCATTCTGTTCAACCACATGGGATCTTCCCTCGTCAGGTTTCTGTGGAGCCAAGGTGCAGCGTAAAGCTGTCATCCCTTTGGGTAATACACAGAGGGCAGGGACAAGGCAAACACCATCTGCTCTTTCTCCTTGGCACTGCGTCTTCACAGGCTCTGGGAGGTGCAGTCATACCTCCATGTGGAGTTAAATCAAGATCTCATTCATCAAAGATATTGTAATAGTCGGCCAGAAATCTAATATAAATGTCAAGCAGTTGTTCTCTGAAATATCATAGGCGTCGTTTGCCATATTGCTGCCTTTACCTTTCTCAAGTGAATTTAGTTAGAACTGGTAAAAAAAAGTGCTCCAAAAAAATAATAATAACATGGGAGAATGCTGACTGGACAAAGTGAAACTTTCTTCAAGAACATGACAGATCTGTCACAAAATTCAGGGGAAACTCTTCAAATCTTTGGTTTTGTGAAAAAAAAACTAAACACCACACCACAACACAACAAACCAACCTCTAAATTATTAGGGTCCTCCACTCCACTTTGTCACATATCAGAGGTTATATTATCACAGAACCACAGAATTAAGCAGGTTGCAAAAGACCTTCAAGATCATCGTGTCTAACTTACCACCCAACACCATCTAATCAACCAAACCATGGCACTAAGTGCCTCATCCAGTCTCTTTTTAAACACTTCCAGGGATGGTTACTCGACCACCTCACTGGGCAGCCTATTCCAATGGCCAATCACTCTTTCTGGGAAGAATTTCTTCCTAACATCCAATCTGAATCTACACATTTCTATTTTTTATTTCATTCCCCCCAGTCCTATCACCACCTATCACCTGATAGCCTAGAAGTCCCTCACCCACCCAATTTTCCCCCTTTTTCCCCCTCAAACCCAGATCACCTGGGCTCTGGTGGAGTCTCCTCCCACCCCAGGTGTGGCCACTTTGCCCTCTCTGCCCACTCCTGTATTTAATCCCTCCCAGGAAGGGCAGCAGCCCTAAGCTGAGCCCATCTGGGCTGGAGGATCCTCCTCTCATCGCCGGTGAGTGCCCATGGTGCACACTGGGTGATGGTGGTGGTGACAACAAAGGCCGGGGGGCCTGGTGGCCCCCCGGTTGTTAGGGCCAACATTGATGACTACTCCAATACCATCCACGGGTGCTGGCTGGAGCTATATGTAAGCATTCATAGAGCATACACTGGGGCTGTGTGTAAGCATACATAGAAACTAAAAAAATGTAATATAACTACTAAACCGACAGGATCAGCATGAAAAGCTCAGAAGTTCTCTAAACAGAATATTTTAACAAAGGGTTTGGTTTCAAACCAAACAAATTTTTGGATCCTCAGTATTTCTCCCACCCAAAAAAAAATAATTTCAAATTTTATCCAGAAAGTGATTAAACTCTGTACATCATCCTGCAATTCTGCAGAGGTAAAATGTGAAGGTCATCTGCTTTATTTTTTTCAGTGTCAAGCTATAGAAATCCTCCTGAAACTTGTCAAAATTGTTCACATCTAGACTTTAGAAGCATGAAATAGAACTTCAGAGCCAAGCCCCATATTTGTGTGCTCATGTGAATAGCTGAAGCCATGGGAGAGGTTCTGCTATTGTGGCATTTCTCAGGATTATTTAAACATTTTTGAGGCTCCATGAATTCCACTTTTGTGCATGCTCAGAGATGTTCCTGTCTGATTGCTTTGGTACCACCCTCACAGCACCATCCCCTGAGGCGGTTGAACTGGCAGATGTTTTCAGATTACCAGTTTACCCACTCAGACACACACTTCATTAAGTAGAGATACATGTTCTATTGAGAAGATTGACAATGTCTGTCTTTCATATTATAACCCAATGGTTAGAGCACAAACACATGTGGGAAAGAGGACCATCTTTTTTCTCATGGACAAAAATTCATTTGCTCTTCAGTCAGAAGAGAAGCCACAGCAGCTGGTGGGTTCAAGCTGCTGCTGCTGCCTGAGCTCATTTTTTATTTCAAGTGGTGTCTTTTGCAATGATGTTTGATGTGAGGATAGAAATACCAAGATCTTTTGGTGACCTGTCATTGGAGCCTGCAAGCCAAGAAGGGAAGAACTCCCAAATTTCCTACTTTGGAATAAAACTACGTCCAAACAGGTTACAATTTAAAAGGAGAGAGGAAGCATCTTCACACCTTAAAAACAAAACCACTACTGTCTTCCCAAACACTGAAAAAAGAAAACCCTCTGGAGAAGACTGTGGTCTGTGAAAGAACATGCTTCACTCTGTCCGGTTGCCAAGCTCTGGAGATCAGTGGGTTCTTAGATACCCCTGCACAGCCAGCCAGCATTCACTGATAATCCTTATATTCAGGTTCTCATGCTACAGGTGCACACTCTTACCTGCTTAATATGAAAGGTACTTCACCATGTAGAACACAGTTATGGAGTGTGTTGTGTACTCAGTACCAAGAAAGAAGGTGTCCATGCCAACCTAGCCATTCTCCAGGTGTCTTCAGCTGCCGACTCTTTCCCTCACACTACCTGTAGTGGTTCAGGAAATCCATCAAATTGATTGCACAAGTCACATGAAATTTAACCTCAAGTGCTAGTTCCAAGTGCATCACATTTCTTGGTGATTACCTTTAGAGCAGGGGGACTATTTCTCTAGTCATGCTGCTCATATTCCATGGCACCGGAAACTTCAGTAGAGTTCCTCTCCTCATTTACATTGTATTGTAGGAGTTTAAAGCCTCTTTGAAGAAGTGAGGCTAGAGAAAGGATTTGGAAGATGAGAGAATGGACAAGAGAGTGTATCAGCCCTTTCATTCTTCAGATTTGAAGGGCATGTGAGATCAGTATTCAGTAAAGCCAAAATTCAGTCACAGTTTTGGGATCCACTCACGAATTGCAAATCAGACAGAGAATTCTCACCCCCCTCCCTGCCCTCCAGTGATTAAGAGACAGACTTTAGGGGTCTGATATTAAACTGGGGTAAATTATCTTAGTTTCTCTGACACCAGTGAGGCCTTAACAGTTTACACATGCTGCTCACAGATGTCCACCGCTTGCAAATACTGCCATTGTAAGCCAAATTTTAACGGGTGACCTATTGATTAAAGGCTTATGTGTTTCTACTGTCCTCTTCCTAATCCCTCTATCAAAACTGTTTTGAAGAGAGAACTTTTTGAAGCATGTAATGTTAGTTGTTCCTGGTAAAAAGAAGGCCAGTCTAAAAGGGGGGCTTAGTGATGCAGGGAAAATGTCTGTTTCACCAGTTTTGCTTAATTGAACTTCTTTGGGTCTTACCAAAACATAAGTTACAGTAGATCATGGCAGCAGTGCTGAGGGCTAGCTTGGAAATTGTGTCAGACCTTTGACCAGAAAGCTCCTGAAATGGTTTCACTCCTATTAAGCTAACGGATATGGCTTTGTGTCTGCAAGAGACGTTTTGTTCCTCTCGACTTTGCATGTTGCAGCACCCCTGCTGAGGCATTCTGTCCTGCTTTATTGTTTACAGTTTACCGTGTTGCTACTGGGCTGTCAGTTGGAAGCATGGGGTGGGCTAGACTGCATTGTCATGCAAATGACACCCGGATTTACATATTACCCCAGACTAATATTCATTATGAAGTCTCAATCAGGTGGTCTTTGATGGATAATAATTTTTTCCAAGACTACAGTTTTCTTTGCCAGTGCAAATTAAACGGCAGCCCCATTAATGGGATTTCAATAGTCTTTAAATGCTGTCCACTGTTCAAGTGCATTGTGGTGTTTCAGGGTCAGATTCTGCCATCCAGACTCCTGTTGGTGATTAGTGACTGCTCTGCAAATAACCTACTTACAGATTAAATAAAAACAACCCCAACAACTATTACTCAGAGCAAGCCCAGGTGCTAGAACCTGATCTTGGTGCAAACAAACTCTGGAGAAGTACAGACAGTATTGGTGAATTTTTTCAGTTAGCACAAGGAATAACAGCCAAGTTCCACCAGTACGTTGTCTGCCCTGCAATATGCTGCAAAGGACAGGATATTTGAACTTTGCAGAGGAAGACTGCTGAAGACATGATAGTACATGGTCTCCACACCAGTGAAATGCCAATATCCATTCTTTCAGTGAGCTCTGGAAATGTAGCTGCACCCTACCTTAACTGTACCTGTGTAAGACAGGCTCTTAATACCACCTCTTTTCAGGAACTTCATTTAGTAGTAGGAAGCTCCAGGAAAGCTTTTAGGACACATGGAATGATGTCTTCTGCTTCATCAGGGACTCTTCACCCAGATTCCATACTTTAGGCAAGTTCACAGTTTCATGTCCTTCTTTTATCCAGAGTTTCTGCAGTCACCATGCAGTTCCTGATGACTAGGCTCCCACATCTACTTAAGAGGATTAGCTGCGCTTCTGAGCAGAGAGCTATTTTAGTTTCATTTGTGCTGCCAGGGACGTGGTGTTCCTGGACGCTGTGTCTGGACTGTGATTGTCAAATTTTCCTCTGGGATTTCCAGGAAAATGACTGCTTTTACTGCTGTACTGTCAGTCCAGTGCATTGAGAAGGAAAGAAAATGTCTTGACTTTTGTGGAGTATATGGACAGTGCACCATTAAACTGAGAGGCCCATTTCACCTAGGCTCAATGCAAGAGAAAGTGGTAGAAACCTTTAATAAATGTCCTCAGTTCTGAAATTTCATCTAAAGAATATATGAAGGAAGGATACCTCTAAGGGTGCATCCTTACAGGGTCCACAGCAACATTTGTCTGACTCAATTGAATGTCCACAACTTATACATTTGTATCTGATTTAATGCCTGTAAGCTCTGATTATAAGAGGAGGAGAAATAAACAGAATAAGCAATCCCACAGAGATTTCTTTTACTTTACTCTGATTTACTCTGCTTGCTTGCTTTCTGTCTGGCTATCTATCTATCAAGGGATCCTAAGGTAATGTGGTCAGATGTAGTTGTCTATGCTTTAAAGGTACATGAAAGAAGTGGACCTCCCTGATGATACCCTCACACATCTTCAGCCTGCCAATGTTCTTTCTACATGTAACAGCAAATTCTACATTTCTTCCTTGGAGCTGGAGCCTTTGCAGAACCATTTTGCAGATGGACATCTTTCCCAGGTATGATGTAATAGTTTGCAAAGTGTCTTTCACTTCTCATGGATCTTCAAGGTATTTACTGGACTCTGAAAGGAGTGCTCTCTTGCAACAATCCTGACCAGCTGAGTTACTTTACCGAGATCCTATGGCTATTAACTTCCCAGTACCTAAGTTTTCATTTATGTGCATGTGGCATAGTGTGGATTATTTCCCATTTAGAAGTTGAAAATCTAACCTAGAACCTACCCTAAACATTTAGACTCACTCCTAGGCCTAAGTCATGAGACAGGCAGTTCATTTTACCTACATCAAGGGGAGACAAATTCTTTTCTGATAATGCTAATCCCTCTTCTCTAACAAGAAACTTAACTTTTAGATAGCAAATGCCTCTGCTTAGCTAGCATATATAAATGTATGTTATAATATTGATAGGTAGAGTTATTCTCCTACTTAAAAGCTTATCCTGGGCAAGAGGCAATTCCTATTTCTTTGCCCTTTCTACCTGAGTAGACCAAGAAATTAGCCATTATCTGAAAGAATATAGTCTGTGAGAGCAAAATGAGATGCATTGCACCGCCTCTAGCCTGCAGATTTCCCTCAGAGGATTAAGGATGTGGTATGCACTCTTTCTCCCCATGCAGCAGCAATGACTACCTGCATGATGAAATCCTGCCCTTGTAGAAAGAGAGAAGTGAAGTTACTCTGGATTTGCAGACCATGAGGATTTCAACCATTAATTACACTGTGCTAAACTGAGAAAGCAAGAGCAGAGAATTTTGGGTACAAATAACTGGTGAAAATCCCAAGCAAACCATAGAGCCTTTGATATAGACTTATCAATTACAACATTAACTTATTATTTTCCTTGGCTTCATTAATCTGTAACTAATTTGAGTGGGTTCTAAGCTTGCTCTCTCTCATTCCCAATTAACCCAGTGGCAATTATCACTGGCTTTAGTTTTTAATATCTAAGAACTATCTTTTACCTCTTGAAAGAAGCTTTTGAAATCTGAAAATGCCAAAGCAGCTAATGTTTTATTTAAGCACAGAAAATGAACTTTAGGTTATTCCCCTTGCCATAGGTTAACTAATTATTTATGAAAAGGGGGTATGAAAGAAAGGAGAGGGAAAAAAAGAACAGGAATATTAACATCCCAAACTACCTCACTTGTGATCCTTAACTTGTACATTAAAAAGTTTGGTTCCATGCTGACTATTCCTGATAATCATCTTTTCCTCCCCATGCTTAGAGATGACCTCCAGAACAAGCTGCTTTATTAGGTTTTCCAAGGATGGAGGTGAGGCTGACTGGCCTGTAGTTTCCTAGCTTCTTCTGCTATTTTTGAAGACAGGAGTGACATTCGGTTCCTTCCAACCCTCCATGACCTTTAAAGGTCCCTTCCAATCCAAAACATTCTATAATTCTATGATTCTTTTAATATATTATAGGGAAAAGTCTGCAAATATTTCTTTCAGTATCTCTGCTGAAGGGGATGTGAATAGAATAGAATAAACCAGGTTGGAAGAGACTTTCAAGATCATCGTGTCCAACCCATCATCCAACACCACCTAATCAACTAAACCATGGCAACAAGCACCTCATCAAGTCTCCTCCTGAACACCTCCAATGATGGTGACTCCACCACCTCCCTGGGCAGCACATTCCAATGGGCAATCACTCTCTCTCTGTAGAATTTCTTCCTAACATCCAGTCTGAACCTCCCCTGGTGCAGCTTGAGACTGTATCCTCATGTTCTGGTTGCCTTGGAGACCAGCCCCCCCCTGTCTACAACCTCCCTTCAGGTAGTTGTAGAGAGCAATAAGGTCTGCCCTGGGCCTCCTCTTCTCCAGGCTAAGCAACCCCAGCTTCCTCAGATGGCATCTAGCTGTCATGGGCTACTTTCTTTCCTTAAGAGCAAAGGAAACTGGCAAGGCTTCCATGGTCTATTTTGAAGAATAGAGGAACAGTATTTGAGTGGAGAAACAGCACATTAACCTTTGCTATTTGCAAGCCCTTGAGGACTTGTTTCGGTGACCTAAATTCAACATCTCCTGTCAGTTTTAGTGCTGAGTGAGGGCCACCTGTAAGTCCTTAAAAACTAAAATGGATTTTAAGCATTCATATAAACACCACATATTTTCTCCATTCCTTCATCTTCTAGGTGATGTTAATAGGAATATATGGTGTCCCAATGTACATTAAGTTGACTCCAGTCCCCTTGCAACTTAATCAATCCACACTTTGAGGAAAAAGCCAATTTTCTGCAAGAAGTTTTTATAACAACTTCAAAACTTATGTTGAATTTGTGCCTAGGAAAAAAATCCACCCAAAAAAACCCCTTTCTTCAAGGAGAACAGAATTATCAGGAAAAATTGTTCAAAAACCCCAACTTTTCCCCCCCTTTTCCTTCTTTTTAAGTACAAAATGTATTTTGGGAAACAGCTCTGTTAACTATGAATGTCATGAGGACAAAGGAACAAGCAGGGAGCCAAGCAAAGCCTCTTCAGAGAGAGTTTCAAAGTGATGTGTTCCCTCCCTAGAGTAGCTCTCTGAATCAGAGTCCCCTTTTTGTGCTGCTCCCACTAACTAGGACTAAACTGTATTTCAGGCTCAGAAAGCTAACAGAACCATGTGGACACCTATAGACATGCTACAGGCATCCTGCAGGCTGCAATCCACAACATTAGAGCTGGGTCAGACAGCATGCTCTGTCTGAGGTGGCTTCCTGCCTTACACCCTCAGGCAAACCTCCAAAATTTTGTTTCTCCCAGGGTTTGAGGTACCTGAACCAGGTAAACTTGGGGGAGAGGAAAGCAGGAGCTCATATGAATGGGGAAAACTCAATGGGAGGTAAGTTGCAAACAGGGAGGTGTGCATTAAAGGTGACACCTGTTTGACAAGGTCCCACCAGCTCCCAACTTCTCCCGGCTTTTGACAAATGGTGATGGCTTCTGCCTTCAATCCCTTCCCCTGTAAGCCAGACATTGCATTGCTTCTTACTTAACCAGGGAAGCAAACTGCCATCTAGCACAAGAGCTATGGAGCACACATTAAAAAGAACATCCACTAGAAAATAATTTTTGTGAGACATTGGAAGTTTGAAAAAGGCCAGAATAGATCTCCATATCAAAAGCACACCGAAATACTTGGCTGAATCCCTTTTCCCTCCATAAAAAAAAAGGTCTTGACAAATGAAAACAGGGTGAGACAACAGAAAATCTGTTCTTCAACATGGTGGGGTAGAAAACAGTCTTTAAAATAAGTTTCCTTTCTCATTTTGAGTGTGGAAATGATGTATTAAATATATTTGTATTTATACTTTTATTAATATCACAGTATCACCAAGGTTGGAAGAGACCTCAAAGATCATCGAGTCCAACCTGTCACCACAGACCTCATGACTAAACCATGGCACCAAGTGCCATGTCCAATCCCCTCTTGAACACCTCCAGGGACAGTGACTCCACCACCCCCCTGGGCAGCACATTCCAATGACAAATGACTCTCTCTCTGAAGAACTTTCTCCTCACCTCAAGCCTAGACTTCCCCCGGCACTGCTTGAGACTTTGTCCCCTTGTTCTGGTGCTGGTTGCTAGAGAGAAGAGATCAACCCCTTCCTGGCTACAACCACCTTTCAGGTAGTGGTAGAGAGCAATGAGGTCACCCCTGAGCCTCCTCTTCTCCAGGCTAAACAATCCCAGCTCCCTCAGCCTCTCCTCATAGAGCTGTGCTCCAGACCTCTCCCCAGCCTCGTTGCCCTTCTCTGGACACATTCAAGTGTCTCAATGTCCTTCTTAAACTGAGGGGCCAAGAGCTGGACACAGGACTCAAGGTGTGGCCTAACCAGTGCAGAGTACAGGGGCACAATGACTTCCCTGCTCCTGCTGGCCACACTATTCTTAATGCAGGCCAGGATGCCATTGGCCTTCTTGCCCCCCTGGGCACACTGCTGGCTCATGTTTAGGCAGATGTGATATAAATAATATAAACATCAATATAAATATTAATATGGGCTAGATTTTTTTCTAGCTTACAAAGTAAATCTTTCAGTGAGGGTAGAGACTGGTGGAAGGAAGAGGATATGCAGGACCACGAAACCAGGAGAGAAAAGTAGAGAGTGTCAGGACTGGAAACATCCCTTTCACAAAACAGGAAATCAAAATATCATCAGCTTTCCTTCTACCTCTAAATGTTGCCATGAAAACTAAGCAGGTGGAGGGTGAGGTCTGTCTGTAACAGAGAGATTGTCATAAAATCAAAGCCTTGGACTGGAACATGCTGCCCAGGGGCGTTGTGGGGTCTCCCTCTCTAGAGATATTCAACACCCACCTGGATGCATTCCTATGTGACCTGGTATAGGTGATCCTGCTCTGGCAGGGGGATTGGACTGGATCTCTCGAGGTCCCTTCCAGCCCCTAGCATTCTGTGATTCTGTGAGCACTGTTCTCAAAATGGTCCTTTGGCTTTGGCTGGGTTTACTTCTAGGAATGAAGCAGTGTCAGAACCCATCCTCTCTCCCTGAAGAAAATCTATGTTCCAGCAGCATATATATATTTCTTTTAAATGCTCACAGACTCCATTTTTATTTTCTATTAGTGATTTTTCATTTATTTGTTTATTTTACAGCATGATTATTAAGTGTTAGCAGAATTGTTTTGATGAATAATTTTCAGACATTTGGTTGCTCATGAGCTGTTTGCTGCAACTATTTGATGTTTGTTATTCAAGTTGTATGATTAGATGTGCAAGTCATGCATAATTCTTTCTGATTCTGCCATGGAAGATGGGGTTGGTGGTTTTTTTTTTTAAGAAGATGGTGAATAATGATGCCTCTTACAAATGTTTGCAAGAGTATTCTGTTGTAGTAACATTTGTGAGAACATCAGGATTTATGGAAGACTGCACAAATGTTCACACTGAGTCCATTTCAACACTCACTGACTTTTTGTTCAGGGTTCCTGTGGCTTCCAGTACACTGAGGGGTTTTCTTGGTACCCTGTGATGCTGTAGGCTCTGCCATGACCAAAATGAGGAAAAAATCATAATATATAATAACAATAATAATAATTAAACAAATAAAAGGAGACAAAAAATTGCAATGAACAATTTTTAAAGCTAATCATAAAACTTATCCACACCCGCAATTTGGATCTGTGTTGTTTCTGCAACCCTATATTTGTTTTCTGGTGAGCTTACTTGCTTAGTTTTATGAACAGTTTCTTGTCCTAATTGGAACAGCTGGATGCTGGGCCAACCACAAAGCCCTCCTAATTAACTGTATTTTTCCTTCACTATTTACTGTCCTTTGATTTTTCTCCCTTTAAGACTTCTGTAAAGAGGAAAAAAAAATAAAAAAGAAATGAGAAATATGTTTCAACCAAGTTTCTTTATTTTCTGTGTTGTGATTTTTCTCTCATAACTCTCAAAGGACAAAGCACTTTTTGATGCTCCCAGAATTAACCCATAAAATAAGAAATAATATGTAAAGGAGCTGACGGTTTCCTGCTTAAATTTAGAGCCTTTGACTTCTTCTCACCTGATATATCAGTGTTCCTTTGTGGCACATTCAGGGAACCATCACAAGGAGCCTGCCAAATCTGAATGTGCAGTCCCCAAGATCCAAGGGTCTGTACTTCTATTACTGCTTTATGAAAGGGGAAAAGGAAGCTAAAAAGAGATCTTGTCAGGCAGTAAGGTTGGTGATTCTTCCTTATGACAAGGAGCATCCTACCTCCAAATACACCTTTTGAGGGAGCCTAGTGTAATCTTCACACTGTAAGGTATGATGGTGCAAAAGGCACAGAATCTCCAAGAGGATTCTAAGAAGATGCTGGAACAATGAATATTGGCACATCCAAATGTAAGGCTCAGTTTAATGATCCCTGTCAGACTGAGCACGACCTAAACTGAAACCAAAGGGTTTTAAATTAATATTCCAGGAGCATAAACACATTCTGCTGCCTCTGGTAAAAGAACAGCAAGCTGCAGCCCATGACTATGGCTGACAGCTTAGCTGAAAAATTCCTCACTCACAGCAACTAAATTTGACAGGGATTATCAGTCAGAGTCTTTAGTAAGTCCACTTTCCTCCTCCTGCAGAGAGAAACTCATGCCATTCCCCTACATGCTGCAGCTTAAACTTCTATTACATCACCTTCACCACCTGAACTACTGGAGATTTCTAGGCATTCTTTTTTCCTTCCCTTGCTTCCAGCTTCTATTGAACCACCACTGCTTCTATTTTACATTTGCAAGGACTTAAAAAAGTAGATAGACCTACAGGGGAGCAAGAAAAGTTCTTTCTTTTTTCTCTTTTCCCCTTGATGGAAACATTTACCAACATTATCACAAAGATTAGCAGAGCCCAAGAGATTTAGTAAAAAAAGTGAAAAATTAATGCTTCCAACTGCTGGCAACATTTTTAAGTGATAAATTCTCTTGACCCTCACTAATTCTATCCTGTTGATTTACACAAAACTTGAACTGAAACCCATCTAAAGCTGTACTCCCACCTTTGATTTGTGACAGAACAAACCTGTCAATCTCCCATGTATATGCAAAAGCATCTCCAAAAGCACAGGAATTTTGAAGTTCAGTGGATGACTGGTTCAATAAGGTTGGAAAAGACCTCAGAGATCATCAAGTCCAACCTGTCACCCGACACCTCATGACTACTAGACCATGGCACCAAGTGCCACGTCCAATCCCCTCTTGAACACCTCCAGGCATGGTGACTCCACCACCTCCCTGAGCACCACATTCCAATCACTTACAACTCTCTCTGTGAAGAACTTTCTCCTCACCTCCAGCCTGAACCTCCCCTGGTGCAGCTTGAGACTGTGTCCTCTTGTTCTAGTACTGGTTGCCTGGGAGAAGAGACCAACCCCCTCCTGTCGGCAGCCTTCCTTCAGGTAGTTATTGACAGCAATAAGGTCTCCCCTGAGCCTCCTCTTCTCCAGGCTAAACAACTCCAGCTCCCTCAGCCTCTCCTCATAGGACTTGTGCTCCAAACCCTTCACCAGCCTTGTTGCCCTTCTCTGGACACATTCAAGAGTCTCAATGTCCTTCTTAAACTGAAAGGCCCCGAACTGTACACAATACTCAAGGTGTAGCTTAACCAGGGCTGAGTCCAGGGGCACAATGACTTCCCTGCTCCTGCTGGCCACACAATTCCTGATGCAGGCCAGGATGCCTGTTCCACCTTAAGGTTGGAAAAGGGCTTTCTTTGCTTTGCCTTGCCCAAATTCAGTAAAATATAAGGAATCCTCTTCCAAAATGGAAATAATTCAAAATCAAGGCCTGCTGTTTTCTGGGTTTGGGCTTCTTTGGTTTTTTGTTTCAGCTGGTGACCAGGACCATCCTGATTTCAATGACCTTCCAAGCACAGACCATTCTGTGTTTTGTGCTCATGACAAGATTACAAATAAAAAGAACAACTTAGCTTGAGTGCTGGTTCCATGTTCCCTCCCATTTTTTTACATCACCATTTCTAGTTCATCTTCTGATTTTTCCTAAAGACTCTCTTTGTTGATAACACTTGTGAAAAACAAATCTATGAGCCATCCAAAATACCGCAGCTCTTCAAATGCTCTGCCCAAACAGCAGTGTAACTCGGTAGACATCAGGAAGATCTCCTTAGCAAGCTTTGAATCCAGAGCAGCTGCAACATGCTAATAAACTTCATTTTCATTGCTCTTTGCAGCTGGTTCCATACCTACTTCTAATGAGCTGATCTTTGATACTTTGAGCTCTGTGCTCATAGGCAGCTAGCCTGGGTTTATGCTGGACCTTTGTGCTGAATGTGTAAAACTCTGCTGCTTGGACTGAAGAGAAATCACCCACTGAGTGGAACATAAACTGGAAATATCATGCACTCCTCTTCAGTTAGGGGAAGGATAATATATTAAATAGTGATAAGTTGCACACACAACACATCTCAATGTGCCTTTTGCAGTACACAGAGGTGAAGGTGAGCACTCTGCCATATAACACACACAAAACTGGAGCAGCCTTAAAAGTCTAAAGGCAATACTAGAGAGGAAAAAGAAAAGTCCAACAATCAAGATCTGCCTGGGAGTGAATCTTAAAAGAGATGAGGAATGCTTCAGCACCAAGTGCAGCTTTGCCAGCACCTCTGCTGTGCAGGGAAGAAAACCAGGAAACTGTTTCCCTGCGTTGAGCAGAGTAGGAGTTAAAATGATGAATAATCCTAATGAATAACCCCTGGAGGGGGGCTGTGCAGTAGTAAACCAGATTTGTGTAATCAGTTCTCATTTAAGTTCTGCTGCTAGTTTAAAGCAATGGAATGAATTACTAAGATTCCTAATGAGACAAGCCTGGTGGTTGGGTTTTTTTTTCTGGAGATAATTGATATAGTAGCTCACAGTAAATAATAGTGACTTTAAATATTGCCAGTGCTAAATGCTACCAAGTTTAAAGTGTTTTCATCAATCAGGAAAGAAGGGAGCTGGGAAGGGCAGACCTCTTCTTCTATGCATAAACAAACATATGAACTGGTTGAATTCAGAACATTTGTTTTTTATGAAGGGGGGGGGGGGGGGGGGGGGGGAAGTACTACTAGATAAAAATATTCTCCCCTGAAAGTTCTGTAGATCCTACAGAATAAATGTTGTAAACAAACTTTGTTCCATGACTTTGAAGTCTTCCCAACCAGTTTCCCCCAACTTATAAAAATTAGACTATTTATAAAAGTGAATAAATCGTAATTTAAGTAAAAAGCCTTGAAATTTTTATCAAAAGCATTCAAATTAGTCTCTCCCCAGGTCAGCTAATGAGTTGTCATGAGCTGGCCTCTTACTGTAGTGCACCTCCTGCAGACTAAGACAGTGAACCATGTTTTCATCAAAGGAAATGCTCATTAGTAGAGCTTTCAGAAACTGATTTGATTATAGTTTCACTTGTTAAAGTGAAATATTTTCAGCTCATTAGGATGATTACGATTCAAGGTCATCTTTTGAAGCTAGTCCTGTCAATATAAGATAAATGGGCCCTCATCTTTTTCCCTTCTTTACGTCTGTGCTTTTTAAACTCTTCTGTGCAAAAGTTCCATAGCCATAATTAATTTTTAGTTCTTCTTTCACAAAGCTGCTTAAAAAAAAAAAAAAAAAGAAAAAAAAAAAAAAAAAAAGGAAAAAAAATAAAAAAAAGAGATAGAGAGAGAGAACAAAGATTTTGGCTACCAAAAAGGCATTGAAGAACTATTAAGAGGAGGAGGAGGCTATCTTGTTTTAGAGGAATCAGAGAAAATCCTTGAAAAGTTCAGCTTTTGAAATCCAGCTATTTTCTCCTTGACCTCTTCCAAAGTTTCTAAAAGGTACTTTGTACATATTTTTGCATGCATCTTTTAATCTCAAAAGTGTAAAATGACACTGAAAAACCACCCAAGAAGTACTAGTGGCTTATCAGATATCTTTTCTTTCATGGCACATGATAAATTTAACATCTTTTAAAGTGGTTTGGGGTTGTGGTTTTTTTTGTTATTGTCTCTCCCTTTATATTCAACACTTAATCTCTAAGTGGTTAAAGAGCCATTTAAACATAAAGGGAAATGCTACAAACTTCCATCCACATACTGACAAATATTGCATTTACATAAGGCTTGCAGCTTAAATGGTCAGATATTGCCTCATACATCAGCTAGGGCAGTTTTTGTGTTGAATGTATCAGACTTGAAAGATATACTGAAATGGAAAATCAGGTCAGGAAAGAAAGGAGAGAGAAGGAAAGGAAAGAAGGGAGAGAGAAGGAAAGGAAAGAAAGGAGAGAGAAAGAAAGGAAAGAAAGGAGAGAAGAGAAAGAAAGGAAAGAAAGGAGAGAGAAGAGAAGGAAAGGAAAAAAAGGAGAGAGAAGGAAAGGAAAGAAAGGAGAGAAGGAAAGGAAAGAAAGGGGAGAGAAAGGAAGGAAAAAGGAGAGAGAAAGGAAGGAAAGAAAGGAGACAGTGAGGAAGGAAAGAAAGGAGACAGTGAGGAAGGAAAGAAAGGAGAGAGAGAGGGAGGAAAGAAAAGGCTGATTTGGGTGTCTAAGAAAGTGAATTTAAAAGGGACATAGATTCCATTCCCAGTGGCCCCCCTGCAACATGGTCCTCCAGTCTGGATTACTGGTAGAGAGTGGGGGTATGTATGTGAGTGCTGAGGATAGAAACTGGGGAGGAGTGAGAGTGAATTAATAGACTTCCAGATTGACTGTCAAATGATAAATGATTAATCATTTTGTCAACAAATTATCCACAATGAAGCTTTGCCTTTACACCAAAGCAGTGCCAATTATACCAGTGTAATTGCAGCAGGACAACCTCCCTAGCCAGAGCACAGTAATGGAACTGTTTATCTAATATGGTTTACTCCCACAAGGGGAAATAATCTTATGCAGCATCCTTTTATTAGTATATAGCTGCATTCATTCTTAGACTCAAACCATCATTCTTCTGATTAAAATAAATAAATTATCCTTTGCAAATTAATTCTGTACATGAACAAGAGTTAATCTTTCTACTCACTTTCTTAAGATAGCTTTTAGTAAGACATACATTTAGAAAGATATGAATTATTTACTTAGTGCTGTGGCTTAGTTGCTTAGATGGTGTTGGGTGATAGGTTGGACTTGATGATCTTGAAGGTATTTTCCAACCTGGTTAATTCTCTATTTTGTAGTTCATAATAAATAAAATAAAACAAAAAGCTGGTTCCAGAATCAAAAATTCCTTCCACTTCTTGTTGGATACATGTTTTGCTTACTACGAGTCCATCTCTGAGGAGCTTCTCCTACTTTGTATCATAGAATGGTTTAGGTTGGAAGGCACCTCAAAAGGTCATCTAGTCCAATCCCCCTGCAGTCAGTAAAGACATCCTCCCCTGGATCAGGTTGTCCAGAGCCTCGAAGAGCCTAACCATGAATATCCCCAGGGGTGGGGCCTCAACTACCTCCCTGGGCAACCTGGTCCACCACCCATCAATATTAGAATGGAGTGGAATGGAATGGAATGGAATGGAATAGAATTAAGCAGTTTGGAAAAGACCTTCAAGATCATCGAGTCCAATCTATCATCCAACACCATTTAATCAACTAAACCATGGTACCAAGTGCCCCATCCAGTCTCCCCCTAAATAGCTCCAGTGATGGTGACTCCATCACCTCCCTGGGCAGCTCATTCCAATGGCCAATCTCTCTTTCTATGAAGAATTTCTTCCTAACAAATGGAAGCTGCAGAACCAGATGAAATGCAGCTACATTCCAGGAGTAACAGAATAGTGGCAAGAAGATAGCAAAGGTGATGTGACCTGCTCATATTTTTCCAAATCCTGAATATGAGGGTTTCTCTGTATGCATTAGAAAACAGAATTAACCAGGTTGGAAAAGACCTTCAGTTAGCTTGGAAAGCAGCTTCTATGTCCTGCTGGGCAGATTCATTTTTCCTTACAAATAAAAAATTAAAATTAGATTGAGATGAGGAACAGGATTCAAGATAAACCTACTCCCAAATTCTTTCAGAGCAGTAAGAAGATATCCACAGAAAGCTGAATTATATTAAGACATAGCAGCAAGAAAGCATTTTGTCCAAAGTTTTCAAAATATTTCAGAACAATGTAGGGATTCAGACTTTCAAGAGATAGACAAGACTAGACTAGACTAGACTAGACTAGAATTAACCAGGTTGGAAAAGACCTTTGAGATCATTGAGTCCAACCTAACACCCAACACCATCTAATCAACTAAACCATGGCACCAAGTGCCCCATCCAGTCTCTTCCTAAACACCTCCAGTGATGGTGACTCCACCACCTCCCTGGGCAACACATTCCAATGGCATTCCACAGGATGTGTCAGAACCATGAACAGATCCAGAACTCATCTGCTTTGCCTAATGCGCCATACCGTGGGCTTTAAATTGTATTCCAAAGGGCAGCAGGAAAGCAATTCTTATTATGAAAACAATAATCCCTCTTGTAGAATTATGGAATCCTCAGAAAAGAAATTCTTCTGATTTCTTTAACCAGGCAGGTCAAAAGTTGTCAGCCTGCATGAAGTTGTTCCCTTATTTTAAGAGTCTGTGTGAAACTGTTTGTGTGGAACCCTGCAGGCTAACTCCAGGGGAATTCAGTTCCTACCTGTCAGAGACCAAACTACGAGGTTGCTAAGGTTTATTTTCTTTTTTTTTTTCTCCCCCTCCGCTAATATGGTGACATTGATTTCCAGACAGTGCATTCAGAGCAAACTGAAGGTGGAATAAACATTGTTGTAATGTTTCAAGCAGCACTGATGTGATCTCAGGAATCACAGAATCATTGAACCTTTTACAATGGAAAAGAAGAAGGAAAGAAGCCCTTAAAACTAGACTAGACCAGACTAGACTAGACTAGACCAGACTAGACTAGACCAGGTTGGAAGAGACTATTGAGATCATCAAGTCCAACTCATCATCCAACACCATCTAATCAACTAAACCATGGCACCAAGCACCCCATCAAGTCTCCTCCTAAACACCTCCAGTGATGGTGACTCCACCACCTCCCTGGGCAGCCCATCTCAATGGGCAATGACGTTCTCTATGAAGAATGTCTTTGCCAAGTTTAACCATAATATGCCAAGAAATGCTTTTACTTATGGCAAAATCAAGAAAGCTGTGGTTGAAAACACAGGAACAATTAACTGATGAACAGCAGCAGAAATTTGAAAGATGAACAGCTCAAGAAAATGGAAAGTAAAAAAACACTGTAGCACTACAGGTGCAAGACAGTGATTAAATTCAGGATCTAATGGGAAATAAATTATTAACAAAAATAAAAGAAAATTTAAAAACTAACAAGAACTCGGACAAAGCACAACCCCAAACACTTTATTATCATCCATGGCCACAAGAACCTACTGTTCTTATGCTCTTACTACTCTTAGAATCTAAGATCAATCACATGGTTTTGCTTTCATTTATTTAGTGCCTGAAAGGTTTATTGAAAAATAAATTACTAGACAATACCTTTAAGATGTAATCCATATCACAATATCACTCTGAATGTGTTTAGTGTTAACTTTCTCCAAGAGGGTGCCCGACTTTTTGAGGTATGCAGAAATAATACAAGCTGAAGACAAAGGTTTCTGGGTACTCACTTTGACATGAGGGAAGGAGGCTCAAGGAAGACCTTATTGCTCTCTACAACTACCTGAAGGGAGGTTATAGCCAGGTGGGGGCTGGTCTCTTCTCCCAGGCAACCAGCACCAGAACAAGATGACACAGAAAGAGTTATTTGCCATTGGAATGGGCTGCCCAAGGAGGTGGTGGAGTCCCCATCCCTGGAGGAGTTCAAAAAAGGATTGGACGTGGCACTTGAAGCCATGGTTTAGTTAGTCATGAGGTGTTGGGTGATAGGTTGGGCTTGATGATCTCTGAGGTCTTTTCCAACCTTATTGATTCTATGATTCTGTTTGCAATGTGCCTAATCCCTCTCTTCAAAATTATTATTCATGTATCAATGGGTGCAGAGCTTGTGCACAGCTCTTCACAAACTTCCAGAATAAGCCTCTTCCTTATTTATCCAGAAATGCTGTGGGATTCATTGATTCATAACTGTAACCATCTTAGAGTTCACCTGTGATCTGAACCTCCCATCAAGTCTTGCCCTCTGGTCAATGAAGAAAGATTCAAATCGTCTGATCCTTGTAAATCATTTCAGGAATGTTCTGTGAACATCCTTCTGGAGATGTTTATTTCATGGATAACTGAGAGACCTGGACAACTTTTTCCAAGTAAACTTTAACCACCTAAAAGACAGAAATTTAGTGGGATGAATCCCCTGATGAGTAAGACTGAAGCAAAAGCTGTCTGAAAACCCCACCAAGGAGAAGTGAAGTGAGAGGCAATAAATGTATTTTCACCATCATAGAATCATAGAATCAATAAGGCTGGAAAAGACCTCAAAAATCATCAAGTCCAACCTATCCCTCAAGACCTCATGGCTTCAAGTGCCACATCCAATCCCTTTTTGATAGAATAGAAGGGAGAAACTATGGCAGGATCATTGGTATTGATTTAAGGCAAAGCCTTTTCCTACCTTGTCAGCCACAGGGAAGAAATTCAGAGCCTCCTGAGCTCACCAAAATCTGTCTGGAAACTCTTTTAACAGTAAGGATCTTGGCACATATTGCATGCTCTTTCAGGGTATGGTGACCTGCCCCAATCCAAGGGAGGATTTCAAATACCATGACAGCTTTAACAACTCTGAGATGTTTCCCAGAATACCCTTTTTCCCCCCTTAAACTAGAGTTTCAGCTTAGACATCACCAATGGAGTGCCCTTACCTTTGGAGTTTGTTTCTCCTACTTGGCCCAAACCAGCTTTTAATCTATCAACTTGCAGGGCACTGTATGAAGCTCGTTTATGTTCTCAAGGGTTTGCCTGAGGGGCTGGTGATAGGGAACATGTCTAGCTTATCCTGAGAGAGTCTATTTAAAGACAGACATTAGTCAGCATGTTTACATTTTGTATTTGAATTATGTAAATGTGTGCAGAGACTGATGGAGGCCTGGCAAAACTAAAAAACAGTAAATAAACTGAAGTGAAGCACAGGTGCATGAAAACAAAGAGAACAAATGGAAATGAATTTTCAGGGGCTTTATGCACACACACACACAAAAGACAAAACCACAAACCCAACCATTTGTGGCCAGACAAAGGTCACATATGAATCTAGGCAGGATGAAGAGAGAGATTTCTCTTCTCATCTGTTTCCTAGTTTACTCATCCCAGAGCCTAAGGCACCCAGGAGTACAACAACCACAGGGAACATTCTCCCTCAAGGAAACAGCAAGAGAAGTAAATGGTTTAACTGGTACCTAGGGCTTTTATATGCCTTGTTTCTCAGCAGAGGTTTTTAGACATTGTGTTTTCTCCAGCTTAGGAAGCCATGGTGATATGTGTCGTGGACCACAACATGGGATATGCTGTGGTTGAGTTCAAGATTCAGAAAAGTTTGGGATACCTCTCCCAGTACTGGCTTTTGGTCTTGTGTCACCTGCTTTTGGCCAAATACTGACTGATATGTAAATCCTGATGCACATAAAGGAAAATGCAATGGTTGGAATGACCCTGATTGCCAAGAGGAGTCATTTGCCTCAAGCTCCTAGCATCAGATGATAGTTTTTGAATCTGAGATGATCCAAGGATATTTGAAAGTGCTACTTGGGGCTAAATAAAGGGGTTTGATTATTTCCTCCTCTCTCAAGTGTTAAATAACATTCTGGCAGCAATAAAGCTACATCTGAAGACAACAATTTGCTTGAAATTTTCCCACAGAAATTCCAAACCATGAAACAGTTGGGCTTTTGCAACTAAACATGGAAAAATAATCTATGTCAAGAAATTGCAAGTCCAAATCCATTCAGGAAAAATGAATTGGATCTTAACTAACAGATTCTTTTGACAGTTACTGTTGCCTCAGAATTTTGCCAACAGCCTTTCAATGTCTAATTTCTAGGTGCATATTTTTGAAGCTCTTTGATATTCATTCTTCTCTGCTTTCATGTATTTATTGATTTCAGTCAGAAATAAGAAGTTAAATAAATAGATAAATAACAACAACAAAATCCACCCATCAAAAAGAAAGAGAGGAAAGAAAGAAAGAAAGAAAGAAAGAAAGAAAGAAAGAAAGAAAGAAAGAAAGAAAGAAAGAAAGAAAGAAAGAAAGAAAGAAAAAGAAAGAAAGAAAAAGAAAGAAAGAAAAAGAAAGAAAGAACAAAAGAAAGAAAGAACAAAAAAAGAAAGAAAGAATGAAAGAAAGAAAGAAAGAAAGAGAAAGAAAGAAAAAGAAAGAGAGAAAGAAAGAAAAAAGAAAGAAAGAAAGAGAAAGAAAGAAAGAAAGAAAGAAAAAGAAAAAACGAAAGAATGAAAGAATCAAAGAAAGAAAAAGAAAGAAAGAAAGAAAAAGAAAGAAAGAAAGAAAGAAAGAAAGAAAGAAAGAAAGAAAGAAAGAAAGAAAGAAAGAAAGAAAGAAAGAAAGAAAGAAAGAAAGAAAGAAAGAAAGAAAGAAAGAAAGAAAGAAAGAAAAGAAAGAAAGAAAAGGAAAGGAAGAGAGAAAGAAAGAAGCCCCACAAGAAAACAAAACAACATAAACCCCCAAATTATCTTGGTGATTCATGTCTTACAAGCAGAACATTGCAGAACTCAAAGAAAGAAAAGATACAATTAATAAGTCAGATTTTGCTAGACTCAAATGAATTTCTCCCACCTTGTGATATTGTTATGTCAGCATAATTATTTGCATATCTTTGCATATATAAGAACATCCAAGGATCTGCTTGCATTAGTTCATTAATTATATCCACTCTATACCTAGTAGAACTGCTTAACAATTGAATTGTTTCTGTGACCAATCTTGTACCTAAATTCTCCCTATCCAGGCAACTCCTACAGAACACAGAGAAAAATACTTGTTAAAATAAAAATAACCAGGCAATGAAGACTAATGAAAAAAGTCTTCCTAAGATCCAGTGTAAACCTACTCTGCCCTCAGCTTAAAACCAGTCTCTCCTGTATTATTGCTAGACACCCTTATGGAAAATGCTCTCCTTCAGGTTCCCTGCTGGTATTGGAAAGCAGCTACAAGGAAATAGAATCATAGAATTGTTAGGGTTGGAAGGCACCGCCAAGCCATAGACTGACCACTGTGGGACAGAATCAAATTAGCCAGGTTGGAAGAGACCTTTGAGATCACTGAGTCCAACCTATCATCCAACATAATCCAATCAACTAAACCATGGCACCAAGCACCCAATCCAGTCTCTTCCTAAACACCTCCAGTGATGGTGACTCCATCACATTCCTGGGCAGCACATTCCAATGGCCAATCTCTCTTTCTGGCAAGAACTTCTTCCTAACATCCAGCAAAAACCTCCCCTGGCACTGCTTGAGACTGTGTCCTCTTGTTCTGGTGCTGGTTGCCTGGGAGAACAGACCAACCCCCACCTGGCTACAACCTCCCTTCAGGCAGCTGTGGACACCAATAAGGTCTCCCCCTGAGCCTCCTCTTCTCCAGGCTAAGCAACCCCAGCTCCCTCAGCCTCTCCTCACAGAGCTGTGCTCTAAATCCCTCCCCAGCTTTGTTGCCCTTCTCTGGACACCTTCCAGCAAGTCAACATCCTTCCTAAACTGAGGCCCAGAACTGGACACAGCACTCAAGGTGTGACCTAACTAGTTCTGAGTACCTCCCTGCTCCTGCTGGCCACACTGTTTCTGATACAGGCCAGGATGTCATTGGCCTTCTTGGCCACCTGGGTACAATGCAGGCTCATGTTCAACCTTCTATCAACCAGTACCCCCAGGTGCCTCTCTGCCAGGCCACTCTCCAGGCACTCTGCTTCAGCATCCTTGCCTCAAGTCCCAGCTAATACAAAACAAAACAAAACAAAACAAAACAAAACAAAACAAAAAAAAGAGAAGGAAAGTAAGAAATACTGCCTTCAAATCTAACACATTTTTCAGACTTAGAAAGGTGTGTGTGGGGGAGAAATGCTCTTTTTCTTACTTTGCCATCATTCTGCTTTAATATTTTTAAAAAATTATTCTGAAAATGCTTAGGCTTTTTAATTTTTTAATGAAAACAAAATATTTTTATTGGCTCTTCTTTTTTTGTTGTGCTGCTTTCCTAGTTCACCCCACATAAAGATCTCGCCGCTGCTCTCTTTCTGGGAGAAGACAAGAAGAGGGAGAATGTGTGGGAACAGGAATGTCAGACTATTATATAGACAAGGTATTTTTGCCTGGGGGCAAAATAAAAAAAGAAAAGAAAAGCAAGAAAACATTTGAAGGAAAAAAATAAATAAATCTAAAAATCTTGAGTGGCAAGGAGAAAATGAAGAAATTCTTGTTGCTTGTCTCTCCCAACACAAGGGGGCATCAAATATGATTGACAGGTAGCCCAGGCAAAACAAAGAAGGAAAATCACAGTCACCAAGGCTGGAAGAGACCTCAAAGATCATCAAGTCCCACCTGTCACCCAACACCTCATGACTACTAAGCCATGGCACCAAATGCCATGTCCAATCCCCTCTTGAACACCTCCAGGCATGGTGATTCCACCACCTCCCTGGGCAGCCCATTCCAATGGCTAACGACTCTCAGTGAAGGACTTTCTCCTCACCTCCAGCCTAAACTTCCCCTGGCACAGCTTGAGGTTGTGTCCTCCTGTTTTGTTGCTGGTTGCCTGGGAGAAGAGAGCATACCCATCAGTACCCCTAAGGAGTACATTGCAGTTAGGCTGTGCAACTCTGCCACCATGATACTGCAGATGCTTAAAGTGTCCATGGGTTCCAAATCAACCAAGCAGGTTGAATTTGGAAAAAAACAGTAATTAGGAATAAGCCCTCAAGGGCAAGAATACAAAGACTCCAGTAGTAACTGGTTTAGGACAGGGATTTGAACCTTGATTGCTTAGCCTGGAGAAGAGGAAGCTCAGGGCAGACCTTATTGCTCTCTACAGCTGCCTGAAGGGAGGTTGTAGCCAGGTGGGGGTTGGTTTCTTCTCCCAGACAACCAGCACCAGAATAAGAGAACACAGTCTCGAGCTGCACCAGGTGGGGTTTAGGCTGGGTGTTAGGAAGAAATTCTTCACAGGAAGAGAGACTGGCCATTGGAATGGTGGAGTCACCATCACTGGAAGTGTTTAAGAAGAGACTGGATGAGACACTTAGTGCCATGGTTTAGTTATTTAGATGGTGTTGGCTGATAGGTTGGACTCAATGATCTCTGAGGTCTTTTCCAACCTGGTTAATTCTGTATTCTGTATTCACCCATAATTTTTAAAAAACTGACAGTGGTTCTTGAATTTCTTTTTGCTTTTTTCTTTGATCTTCAGCACAAGCTTTAATCTACACTTTTTACCTTTTGATGTCACTGGTGTAAGGAGAAAAGAAAAAAAAAAGAGAAAGCAGGCAAGATATTCAATATGTACAAATGGGTGTTATCTCCTAAAAGGAGGTACAGATTGGTTTGTACAATTAAGAATCTAGGTCAAAACACAGAAATACAGTTGAAAGGATTGGAATTCAACTCCCTTAATTTTATCTTTTTATAAGAAATTAGATGTCTGCAATAAATGTTTTCAGTTGAAGTAGTTACTGCTTTGTAATAGATGTCTGCCTTAGAAGAAGATGAATCACAGCCTGATTCTTGAGACTTCAGGATGTACATTTGGCACATTTTATTCCTTTCAAAAAGCCACACAGTAGGATTTGTAACCTTGAACTTTTATCAAATGTGTGCCTAATAGTTGTCCAATCCTTCTGTTTCCACTTTTCTCTTCATGCATTTATTCTTCTTTGATAAAAGCAACAAAACAACACCCTTTGTCTAACAAAGTCAGTTAGAATAGAATAGAATTAACCAGGTTGGAAAAGACCTCAGAGATCATCGAGTCCAACCTATCATCCAACACCATCTCATCAACTAAACCATGGCACCAAGTGCCCCATCCAGTCTCTTCCTAAACACTTCCAGTGATGGTGACTCCACCACCTCCCTGAGCAGCACATTCCAATGGCCAATCACGCTTTCTGTGAAGAACTTCTTTCTAACACCCAGCCTAAACCTCCCCTGGCACTGCTTGAGACTGTGTCCTCTTGTTCTGTCATAGGTTGCCTGGGAGAAGAGGCCAACCCCCACCTGGCTACAACCTCCCTTCAGGTAGTTGTAGAGAGCAATAAGGTCTGCCCTGAGCCTCCTCTTCTCCAGGCTAAGCAACCCCAGCTCCCCCAGCCTCTCTTCATAGGGCTTGTGCTCCAAACCCCTCACTCAAAGTTGACATAATTTATTACCTCAGAGCTACAGCATTCAGCATTAAAAAGAAAAATATTATAAAGGAAAATAATTGTTCTATACAAAATTCCAATTCTGAGACTCAGAGAGAAGGAAAAATAAACCAAACTGGACTGTAAATTTTGTTACAGGCTTGTAATTCATCTGAGTTGAGTCAACAGATTGAGTCTGTTGATTGCCTCTTCCAATAAGCTGAAGCTGCAAAAGAGCTTTTTATGACATGCTTTCATCAAAGCTATGTAGAATGTACTTTTTTCACTGAATTCTGTCACAACCTGAGAGTAAGAAACAGGAAGCAAACAAACTTTTCTTTCTCCCCAAAATACACATCAGAAAAAAATAACCTGGAAAACCTGGCTGCTTTATATCCTAGAGCAGTAACAGTCCAACCTCTACTTTTAGGCTTGTGCTCCAAACTCCTCTCCAGCTTTGTTGCCCTTCTCTGGACACCTTCCAGCAGCTCAACATCTTTCCTAAACTGAGGGGCTCAGAACTGGACCTGGTACTCAAGGTTTGGTCTAACCAGTGCTGAGTACAGGGGCAGAATGTCTTCCCTGCTCCTGTTGGCCACACTATTCTTGACTACAAAGTGACTGCAGTAGCTACTGCCTAGAACAATAGGGCCATGCTGATACTGGCACGCTGAGTGGTCTTGTGGCTTCTTCCTTGAACCAATTGCAATGTGCTGACTACAGTATTCACAATATTGAACTTTCTCACCCTCCAAAACAGGTGGGCACGTTCTGATGCTTGCTGGAAATCATCGCTGCTCCAGCTAAGTCCTGAACAGTGCCTACAAATTTTCTGGGAGAGAAGCAGATAGACTGAGCCAGAAATACACCAGAGATTTGCTAGTAAACTGAAGGTGCAGACAATCAGATTTCAGTGCTGATGCTACCTGGCATGACTTAATTCACGCAAGGAGGATGTTTGCATGATTCAGTGTTCAATGGTTGGATTTGGCTGCATGTTTTCAGCACGATTACGTTGAGCCTTCAAGAAGACGCTGCATGAGGGAGGGTTTGGTGACAGAAAATATCACTAAATTATCACCATTTGGAAATTACTATATTGAGATGTCAGGGATCTTCCTGCATAATTTATATGCAGCTGTTACAAATACTCACATTAAATTTCCTAAAATCTAAAGGAAGAAAGCAACCACCACCACCACCAGAATCCAAACACTGCTATGGTGAGTTGCAAAAGATTCTTGACTGAAAGAAAGGTTCTTTGCTTTATGGGGCAACTGTTTATAATGCCAACTTGGAGACATATTACAAATTCAGACATTCAGGGGGCTTTTCTAATCCCCAATTGCAGTTTGTCAGTGCTTCAGGAATATTCCCTTGCTCCAATTGTTCATCCTCAGCAGGAGCTGGATTAGTAACATCAGAGTCTGCAGATGCGTATTGTTTCCCATTAGTCTCAGCTTGAGCCTGGTGTTATGTTCTTTTCATCAGGAACCTCCAACTCTAAGTCAGTGAACCAGGACTAATGATCCCAGCCTTCCTGGGAGACATCAGAGTCTGTGTATGTAATGTCCAGAGCTTTCACTTCTGCTGCTCTTAGCCATTTAATGTGCTGCTTAAGCCTCAGACCACTTACTCCCATGCATAAGCTCCAGCCTCCTCTTAATGTTTCCAAGAAAAGACACACTTGAATATCCTCCTCCCTTGAATTTCTTTATTTTAGTTGCATCTGGCAGGAAATGGGTAAGAAAAAAAATTAAATGGAAAAAAAAAAAATCAATTTGCAAACACTTAAATGCTGAGGGAAAACATTTGCAATGTTGGTGGCGGGCTACTTGCAGATAAGAATTCTTTCCAGATCCTTATATGGCAAAAAGGAAGGAGAAAAATGTCAGCGTTCACATGGATGAATAATATCTGAGGAAGATTATTCAGCCAAGGCTACTCAACAGTATCAGGTGGAGAAGTGCATTGTAAAGGTTACTTCTGTCCTTTTCCTCTCTGGTTTTTTTGGTGTTTTTTTTTTTTTTTCCCTTTTTTGCTAACCCTGTTGGCCTTTCATAGATATCAAATTCGTGTTTCCATCTCAACACGGCGAATAAAGAGCTCCCTTTAGAAAGAGCCTTTTTTTGATGGAGCCGGGGATATCTCTGTAATGGAACCAGCAACATGAACCTTCTGCTCTGGACTTTAATATGAGCATACAAGACTTCCCCTGGCTGCCCTCCTTTTATAACCAGCTGCCTAAAAAATATTTTTGATGCTTTGTGATGCTAGAGGTGCATTTTTTAATGAAGGTTTAAAGAATTTCCTCCAAAGTTCCTCTGCAACCTGCACGGAATAATATTTCAGTGAAGTCTGTTTCTTGATTTGCCAGTCTGTTTACAAGGCTTGGAAGACAGTGCCAGAGCAGGAGAATTTCACTTTAATTGGCATTGCTCCTAGCTATTTAAGCAATGTGCTGAACTGTCTATCATCAAACCTGTGCAGCCAGAAACAGTTCTTACCACCAAGTTGATATTATCTGAGTCAAATACTCTACTTACAGCATAGACAGTTTTGTTTGTGCTGTATCAGGGACTTCAGGAATCATTGTCTATTAGTGGCCCAGGTATGTTTCTTATTCTAAATGTTTTGACCCAGTATAGATCATCAATATGCCAAAACCATCCTTTGGATAGTTAAGCTAATTATCTCTGTTGTTTATTGCTATTGTTTTCTCTGTTGTCGTAAGAACTGGACATCTAAAACTGGTCTGAGTTGGAAAGGACCTTAAAGATCATCTAGTTCCAGCCCCACTGTCATGAGAAGGGACAACTTCAAATAGATCAGGTTTGACAAAGCCCATTCCAACCAGATCTTGAACACTTACAGGAACAGGGCATCCACAATTTCTTTGGGCAAGCTCTTCCAGCATCTTACCACACACAGAGTGAAGAATTTCTTCCTAGTATCTAATGTAAGTCTGCCATCTTTCAGTTTGAAACCATTGTCCCTCATCTTATCACTACACTCCCTGAATAAAGAGTGGCTTCCCACTTTCCTGTAGGCTGCCTTTAAGAACTGGAAGGCTGCTGTAATATCTCCCCAGAGAATTCAGGTTCAACACACAAACTCTCTCAGCCTCCCCTCATGGCTGAAGGGCTTTAGCCCATTGATCATCTTTGTGGCCCACCTCTGAACCTGCTCTAACAGGTCTATTGCCTTCTTATTCTGGTGGCCCCAATGCAGGATGCAGTACTCCAGGTCTTATCAGAGCAGAACAGAGGAGGAGAATCCCCTCCCTCAACCTGCCATTCACACTTTGTTGCAGGGTTGGAGGAACAAGGGTCATCTAGGTACTCAGGGGCTGGAGTACTTGCGTGGTGCAGGAAGGCATTGGGACTGTTCAACCCAGAGAAATGTGGTTCTGGGAGAGACACAAGATCAACTTCTACTACCTGAAGGGAGGCTGTAGCCAGGTGGGGGTTGGTCTCTTCCCCCAGGCAACCACCAACAGAACAAGAGGACACAGTCTCAAGCTGCGCCAGGGGAGGTTTAGGCTGGGTGTTAGGAAGAAGCTCTTCACAGAAAGAGTGATTGGGCATTGGAATGTGCTGCCCAGGGAGGTGGTGGAGTCACCATCACTGGAGGTGTTTTGGAAGAGACTGGATGGGGTGCTTGGTGCCATGGTTTAATTGATTAGATAGTGTTGGATGATAGGTTGGACTCAATGATCTCAAAGGTCTTTTCCAACCTGGTCTGCTCCATTCCATTCCATTCCATTCCATTCCATTCCATTCCATTCCATTCCATTCCCTACAAGGTTACCAATTTGTAGCCAGGCTCTTCTCATTGGTGCATGGTGAAAGGATAAGAGACAGTTGGTATAACCTGAAACAAGAGAGATTCCAACCAAAGTAACAAAGGAAAATTTCCCCATGACAGTCAGGTATTAGAGATTGTACATTCTTCATCTTTGGAGGTTTTGTAAAACACAGCTGCACAGAGTAACCTGATCTGACCCCCAAACTGACTCTGTTTTGAGCAGCTAGTTGAACCTCCTGATGTCCCTTCCAAGTTGAATTTTCCTATGATCTTGTGATCTTGTGATTCTACCCTAGAAGGAGGAAGGGAGTTTAACTTGGGATTTGTAAGCCATTGTTCTGATCTAAAAATCAAGGAACTCACTAGAAATTATTCCTCTTAAATTTCAGTGTGATTTGAATTACACTTTGTGTGAGAATATGTGGATTCTCTTTTGATCTAGTATCTCAAGGTGATGGCTCTTCAGATGAAAGGAGTCTGTGCTTGCTGCAAGGATGCAAAATCATGTAGATGATGGGATGAAAAGGTGTTGCCTGTAAGGAGAAAATATTGCTGTATTGATAGGTGTCCTAAGAAGTTGCTTTAAAAATTATCACTCCCTCTGTTTCTCAAAGGTGTTTGACAGCAAATGCATATTCAAATTATCCCCCCCCCCAAAAAAAAAAAATAATATTTACATAATTTTTCATTTTCTCTCTAATTATATGGACAGACATACACTTTCTATCTTGTATACAGGCTGCTAAGTCTTGACTCTGAAACATCTATCCAGTATTTCAGAAAATACTACCAGGCTGTCAGGCAACTGAAGGTCAGGTCTTTGCTTGAGTTCCACTGGCAACTAAAGAGTTTAAATAAGGTGTGGTTTATCCTGACCAGTTTTGTGACTTCATCTGGAAATGTTATCATCATCTAACCACCTTCATTAAATTAACCTTCATTCACAAGAAGTCATTTCTGTTAGAGAAATGATTTGCTGCAACACCAAAAAAAAGCTCATTTCCCATTAGTACATGTACCAGTCCAACCTACTATTTGTTTTTTAGAATGGAATGGGATGGAATAGAATAGAAAAGAAAAATAGAATAGAATAGAATAGAATAGAATAGAATAGAATAGAATAGAATAGAATAGAATAGAATAGAATAGAATAGAATAGAATAGAATAGAATAGAATTAACCATGTTGGAAAAGACCTTTGAGATCACCAAGTCCAACCTATCATCCATCACTATCTAGTCAACTAAACCATGGCACCAGGAGCCCCATCCAATCTCTTCTTAAACACCTCCAGTGATGGGGACTCCACCACCTCTCTGGGCAGCCCATTCCAACAGCCAATCTCTCTTTCTATGAAGAACTTCTTCCTAACATCTAGCCTGAACCTTCCTTGGTGCAGCTTGAGACTGTGTCCTCTTGTTCTGGGAGAAGAGACCAACTCCCACCCGGCTACAACCTCCCTTCACGTAGTTGTAGAGAACAATAAGGTCTGCCCTGAGCCACTTCTCCAGGCTAAGCAACTCCAGGTCCCTCAGCCTCTTCTCATAGAGCTTGTGCTCCAAACCCCTCACCAGCTTTGTATATAGCCAGAGTAAGAAACACATGGTACAAAAGTTGCAATAATTTAGGCTCTGGATATCATTCTCACCAAGGAATTATCATTACCTTTTTTAGCTAACCCTAAACCTAACGCTGTTTCTTCCAATTTGTAATGTTGATTACTCAGGTCAACCTTTTCTTATTTCTTCATCTCAGAGAATTTCCCAAACCCAAACACAACAGCATGACAGACTTCCTCTCTCTGTCCTTCATAGCATGCTTCATGGTCAGCTTGGATAGATTCTCAACAACAAGCTTGAGAGAGCTTTGCTACTGAGACACATAAAATGAATGATTCAGGTTGGAAGAGACCTTTAAAGGTCACCTAGCCCAGCTGCCCTGCAGGGAAGTGGGACATCTTCAACTGAGTCAGGTTGGGTAAACCTGACAGTAAACAAAGAAGGCACCAGAGACTATTCTCTCCAATAAATCAAGTAGCATGTTCTGACTATTGTCATTCTATCAAACTCTCTTACTCCCAATGCTGACATCTATGTCTAAACTACTTTTAGGAAATGCACCTGGACATGTCCCAGGTCTTAGGGACTAGGAATAGTTTCAGGGTGTGGTAGGCATCCTGAATAAAAGTTGTGCTGGTAAGCATGGTGGCAATGCAACAGGACAGATAGTCAGGTTTCAGTTTGTGAGTTGAAACATAGCTTTTTGCTTAGTATTTAGAGTTTTTCACTGACTCCTTAGCTGCTGGCTGTGGGACTTCATCTCTTTCAAGTTTTAAAGTACCTTTGCTCTTAATTCTGCATGGCTGAATCCACTGTTGTTGAAGAACTGTAGCATATTTGGGTATACATCAAATCTAGGGATGACAGTGTGGCTTTACAGCAGGGCATCTTAGACCATAAGGAGAAAGTTCTTCCCAGAAAGAGTAATTGGCTGTTAGAATGGGCTGCCCAGGGAGGTGGTGGAGTCACAGTCCCTGGAAGTGTTCAAAAAAGCATTGGACATGACACTGGAAGCCATGGTTTATTTGTCATGAGGTGTTAGGTATTAGGTAATAGGTTGGACTTGATGATCTCTGAGGTCTTTTCCAACCTGGCTGATTCTATGATAGCACATGGTGACTCTCCAGAATTTCCTGTTTAATTCAGTTGTGTGGAGTTTGTCCCCCAAAAAAACAAAAGGCAGTTGGAAATGCTGATGATGAAAGTCAGTGTCGCTAGAATCCACTTATTAAGCCCCAAAACCACTTCTATCAGGTGGGTCATCAACGTTTTTGCTGAGCTTTTACACCAGTGGACAAACTGTGAAGTTCAATGTCCCAGCACTCAGTTTCTCTGTGCTCCTCTCCAATGCCTTCCTTCACCACATCTGTGCATAGCTCTTTTCCTCTTTAGAAAGCATTTTTGATGCAAATGCCAGAGGCTTTTCTAGGCTATTGGGTGTTATGTGAGAAATCACCACTCCTGACCTCATACAGGGAAGCATCAGTAGCTTAACACATTGGCAGGGACCGGACAAAGTGCACTAAAACCCTGGAGGATATAAGTGTCTGTTTAGCCAACTTGAAAGCATCTTGACATTCTTTTGACCAATGCCACTATTTATTTTTCTCCACTAGTTCTGTCACAGGACTAACTATAGTAGACAGATTTCCTATGAATTTCCCTTGGTAGTTTATCATAGCCAGAGAGAAAGTTAATTTCCATACCTTTTCCTTTGTACATGAGCTTGTGTAATATACAGTATCCAGCTGTTTTTCTGAAAGAAGGGTAAAATAAGCCTGCAATCTGAAACTCCACTTCATCTGTAGATTTTCCTAACCTCAGCCCTTATTTTGCTAGAGCCTCAATGACACCTCCAACAACTCAAAACCTTTCTGATCTCTCCCTTCAGGAGATAAATGGCTCTCAACCCCCACCTTGCAAAACTCAAGCACTGATGAAAGGAGCAGCTAACAAGAACACAGTGGGGTGTTATTTGTTATAGCAATTATTCCCAATAGTTAAAGAGCACTTAGAGTTTCAATGAGTGAGCCTCTGCTTTCATAATTGAATGTGTTAGTTCAGGACACTGTCTTGTAATGTAATGACATTCTTGTTTACTGCTGGTCCTCAAGAGGTTGCAAAGTGTTTTACAAAGGAAATCAGTATCCTTCCTTTCATTTGCTAGAGAATTTATTTCCCAGAAATAATGTGCTCTGTGTCACCTGGCTAGGCCAGAAACAAAATCCAGAAATCGTAGGGGGAAATGCAGTCTGCTTAATTGCAGCAGCCTCAGCCCAAGCATAACTGGTTTTATGCTTAAAACTCAAGCCTCCTCCACAGCATTTAACCACAGCTTTACCATTAAGAACACAGAAACACGTTTTTGTCGAAGGACAACACAAATCTCTTAAGAATGATAGATGTAGCATATAAAAAAGTAACACAGGTGTCCAGCTGGCCTCAATGTTATTTTCAGCGATTGTTTCTTTTTATTGTAATTAAGAGAGAGTTTTAAGGCACAATTAGGTTTCCAATTCCCATTAAAGCTATGAAAGTAAGCAGACTGGATCCCTCTTGGGCTTTTCAAAACCTGTCCATTACTTTCAGCATTTTTATTGATCTCTTCTGATTCAACACAGAAGGCTAAGATGACTCTGTCACAACATTCTGATGTCTTTCACACATTTTGAAAGCATAAAGCATAAAATCCCCAATTTCAACAGCTCCTTGTTCTCATATAAGAGTAAAGAAAGAAAAAATAAAAGTCAGCAACATTGAAAAAAGGATAAAAATGCCCCAGTCTCCCTAAGAGTAGCTACTCCAGTTAGATTATTACTGACAAATGCATAGCTCAAAACTAGATCCTTTGAGGTTACCTCTACAGTTTGGCTCTCTGAACTGAACTGGAGAGTTCTGGTATTTCACAAGTGCTCTTTATTCAATTAATAGGATAGGATAAGATAGGATAGGACAGGACAGGACAGGACAGAATAGAATAGAATAGAATAGAATAGAATAGAATAGAATAGAATAGAATAGAATGGCATTAACCAGGTTGGAAAAGACCTTTGAGATTGTAGAGTCCAACCTATCATCCAACACCACCTCATCAACTAAACCATGGCACTAAGTGCCCCATCCGGTCTCTTCCTAAACACTTCCAATGATGGTGACTCCACCACCTCTCTGGGCAGCACATTCCAATGGCTAATCTCTCTTTCTGGGAAGAATTTCTTCCTAACATACAGCCTAAACCCCGCCTGGTGTAGCTTGAGACTGTCTCCTCCTGTTGCGGTGCTGGTTGCCTGGGAGAAGAGACCAACCCCTACCTGGCTACAACCTCCCCTCAGGTAGTTGCGGACAGCAAAAAGGTCTCCTCTGAGCCTCTTCTTCTCTCAGCTAAGCAACCCCAGCTCCCTCAGCCTCTCCTCACAGGGCTGTGCTCCAAACCCCTCCCCAGCTTTGTTGCCCTTCTCTGGACACGTTCCAGCAGTTCAACATCTTTCCTAAACTGAGTGGCCCAGAACTGGACACAGTATTCATAAAAAACTTCATAAGCCTTGGTTTCCAGAGACAATAACAGTGTATTAGCCTCCTTCTCTCAGATACAGTCTGTGAGACATAAGGAAACACAAGCCCACTTGTGTTTATCCCCTATTTCAGATTTTCCCTGGAATTTATCTTTTTTTTTTTTTCCATGTTGGAAAACTGGAGTGCAGCTTGACACTTTTCCTCAAAAGCAATGATCTTTCCTTTAGACTTACAAGAGCACAATCCCAGAGGAAAGCTGAGAATAACAGACTTATTCGCATGCTGATTCAGAGTCTTCTGTAAAGTTCAGCCATTCCCCAGGATTTGCAGTTCAAAACAAGGGAAGGTATTTGTCAGTCCTTGATCTTTTCAATCAAACAAATTGGAGAAGTCTTTTTTTTTGTTGTTGTTCTGATTATAGACATATTCTGTGTAGTTTGTACACAAATGCTACCTGATTACAAACATTTGGGACACTCAGCTTCTTGGGACAGGCCAGACATTCTGGGCTACATTCATTTCACTCAGTGTTAGTCATCTAGAAGTAAAATTTAATTATTAAGGAGAGTCACATTGAGTCACTCTGGGCTTTTTTGATCATTAGTTAATAGAATAGAATAGAATAGAATAGAATAGAATAGAATAGAATAGAATAGAATAGAATAGAATAGAATAGAATAGAATAGAATAGAATAGAATTAACCAGGTTGGAAGAGACCTTTGAGATCATCAACTCCAACCTATCACCCAACACTATCTCATCAACTAAACCATGGCACCAAGTGCCTCATCCAGCCTCTTCCTAAACACCTCCAGTGATGGTGACTCCACCACCTCCCTGGGCAGCATATTTCAATGGCCAATCTCTCTTTCTATGAAGAGCTTCTTCCTAACATCCAGACTAAACCTCCCCTGGTGCAGCTTGAGACTGTGTCCTCTTGTTCTGCTGCTGGTTGCCTGGGAGAAGAGACCAACCCCTACCTGGCTACAACCTCCCCTCAGGTAGTTGCGGACAGCAAAAAGGTCTCCTCTGAGCCTCCTCTTCTCTCAGCTAAGCAACCCCAGCTCCCTCAGCCTCTCCTCACAGGGCTGTGCTCCAAACCCCTCCCCAGCTTTGTTGCCCTTCTCTGGACACCTTCCAGCAACTCAACATCTTTCCTAAACTGAGGAGCCCAGAACTGGACAAAAGAAACAAAAAGAGGCACTTCTAGAGGGTAACTCCTCTGACATGTCTCAAATAGCTTTTGCAGGGTCATAAGCATACCCTAGGAGCGCCTCTTTCTCACTGCTGATTCCACAGAGCTTACCTGTCACTGAGTGGATGTCTCCTTATGACAATCTCCACCTCTGTGGAAGACATTTTCCACTTCTCAGCCTGTAGAAGTTCTGGTTTATGACTGAACAATCAGGGATTTTTAGCAATGACATTGAAAGAGCTCTTAATTTGGATCCATTTTCCTAACTTCACCTATTTTTCTTTTTGCAAATAGATGATTTAGGATCTCCCTCTTCAATGGGAAGAGTCATTTTCAGAAAGTAGCTCAATCCATGTAACCACATGCCTCAATATTTTTGTCTTAAGATTGATCTTATCAAGCCTGGGAAATTTTTCCCTTATTTTTCTCTGCTGATTACAGAGAGGGAGGCAGGTGCTATACTAGACACAAAGCCCAACAGCAAGCTGCTGATGGACAGGGATCAGGATATATTTCCTGAGACAATCCCATCCTTAAACACTCACCTAAAAACACAAGGAATGAACCTTCACGTCGTAGATGCTTGTTCTCTTCCTTCACCATGGAGACCATCTTCAGTAGGCACTTATGCTGTGATGTACTGTATAAACAAGGCAAAGGCACAGGCTTTGTATGTGATCTTCCTCACCATGCAGTTATCAGCACAGCTGAGGCGCAGGCCAGGGTTAGCACAGAGTGAGGACCATTCCCAAAAGCATGGCTGGAGGCAGCTGACCTACTTTGGAGGTGGAGAATTTGATTGTGTGCTGGGATGTGAGCCAAACCTTCCCAGCAGGACCCAAGAGACCAGTCCCTAGCCCACTTTATTTGCTAGTATAACTATAACCTTACAGACCACAAGGTCAGAGGAATACCACCTGAAGACACCCATTCTATTATTCATTGTGCAAACCTAGAGGAAGGGCTGCCCCTAGCACAAAGAAAGAAATACCACAAGCCTGAGTCACAGTTAAGGTATGAAGGTACTGCCCTTATATTTATTGTAGCTCCTTCGGTGCTTTTGTGAGTGGGAAAGGGAGAGGCAGCAAGATGGGTCAGGGAGCCAGCTTTGTTTTAGAACACTGTTGGGTGTCCTCCTCACTGTCCACATGTAAGCGTAGTAGCATCAACAGAAGGACCACTTTCCCTCCTGGCACATACATTAGTGTCCCCACACGGGTGTCTATGCTCAGCTGCTAAAGAAACCAAGCAAAGGCACAGGCTTTTGAGCCATTATAATACCTGGAACTTTAATGAAGCTAGGTTAGCTGAAGAATAAAGCAGGTTATATTCAGTGTATAAATACTATGTTTTGAAAACATTTGACTGGCAAATTTTCAGCTTTTATTTTCTCTATTCCTTCCCTGCTCTGTTTCATATATTATTTTTTTTTTTGCAACTCAAAAAGGAAGCCTGAGGAAGAGAAGATGAAGCAGCCAGGGATATGAAACCTGGAAGAGCAACTTAAAATAATAATAATGAAAAAAAACCCAACCACACCAAAACCAAACATGTTTGCTTTTCTGAGAAGAGAAACATTTCCTAGGAGCAGGAAACTAGTTTATGAAATCATGATATTACAAAGAAAGGGGGGAAAAAAAAATCCAAACCACCAGAAAAAGATTTGACTTTGTTTTTGCCAGCCTCATTATGCACTTGCTGAGCATAAGCAGTCTGACTGGTGAGATGTAAAGCAGAGATCAGAGATGGAGGCAAAGTTTGCACCCTAAGGTTTATAATCAGAGTGAAAACTGTTTTCTGCGTAATCCATAAATATGAACTGGTTATTATCAGCCAAGGAAAATGAAGAAGTGCAGATCAAAGATATTTGTTTAAAGGCATGGAGTGAACTAGTGTCAGGCCTCCTTTCTGTAAAGAACTCAGGCACAGAGTTAAATTTCTGTGATCCATTGAGAGATAAGTATCTTTATATTATGCAGACATACATTTGCTCTTCTTGTCTGGGCTAGCTCTTGAACTCACTAGCAGCCCAGAAAGCAAATCACATCCTAGGCTGCATCAGGAGAAGCATAGCCAGCAGGTCAAGGGAGGAGATTCTCCCCCTCTGCTCCATTCTGGGGAGACCACACCTGGAGTACTGTGTCCAGTTCTGGAGCCCCTATTACTCCCTATTGCTGGAGTGAGTCCAGAGAAGGGTCATAAGCATGATTAGAGGGCTGGAGCACCTCTGCTATGAAGGCAGACTGAGGGAGATGGATGTGGCTCTGAGCAAACTGATGTTATGCATCCCCAGGCTCTGCCCCTGCAGTGTCTGAGATAGAATAGAATAGGATAGGATAGGATAGGATAGGATAGGATAGGATAGGATAGGATAGGATAGGATAGGATAGGATAGGATAGGATTAATCAGGTTGGAAAAGACCTTCAAGATCATCGAGTCCAACCTATCATCCAATACCATCTCATCAACTAAACCATGGCACTAAGCACCCTATCCAGTCTCTTCCTAAACACTTTCAGTGATGGTGACTCCACCACCTCTCTGGGCAGCACATTCCAATGGCAAATCACTCTTTCTCTTTCAGTTCTTCTGTGAAGAACTTCTTCCTAACATCCAGCCTAAACCTCCCCTGGTGCAGCTTGAGACTGTGTCCTCTTATTCTGATGCTGGTTGCCTGGGAGAAGAGACCAACCCACTCCTGGCTACAATCTCCCTTCAGGTAGTTGTAGAGAGCAATAAGGTCTCCCCTGAGCCTCCTCCATGCTAATCAACCCCAGCTCCCTCAGCCTCTCCTCATAGGACTTGTGCTCCAAACCTCTCCCCAGCTTTGTTGCCCTTCTCTGCACACTTTTGAGCAACTCAGCACTTCTCACAGTAAAGACAGTTTCTTAATATTTGGGCAGTGTCTAGAAGAGTCTGTCCCAATCACTAATCCCCAGTCACAATGTGGGAACAAGTAGCTTATAATACCATATATTACTTTCTAACTTAACACTATAAAGAAAATGAGATAACCAGTGAAGAAGCAACCTTGAAGTTTCCTAGACAAAACAATTCTAAACTTTGGTCCACATACAATGATGTGATTGGTTTTGACTGATCAAATGCTGTAGTGGTATGCAGATATAGATATATATATTATTTTCATTGTTCACAGCTCCCTAGCTCCATATCTGGCAATATCATGGAAATTAGTCATAGAATCATAAAATTGTTTGGGTTGGAAAAGACCTTTAAGGTCATGAAATACAACCATTATCCTAACATTGCCAAGTCCATCACTAAACCATGTCACTAAGTGACACTTCTAGACAGCTTTTAAATAGCTTGAGGGATGGTGACTCTACCACTTCCCTCAGCAGCCTGTTCCAGGTGTTGGCAAACATTTTGGGGAGGAAAATTTTCCCTGATGTCCAATCTAAAGCTTCTCTGTCACCATTTGAGGCCATTTTTTCTTGTCCCAATACTTGCTTTTTGCAAAAGCACCCACCTCAATGTGACCTCCTTTCAGGGAGTTGTAGACAGTCAGATCTTTCCTCAGCCTCCTTTTTTTCTAGACTTAACAACTGCAGTTCCCTCAGTCCCTCTTCATAAGACCTGTGCTCCCAACCCTTCACCACCTTGGCTGCCCTTCTCTGGACACTCCCCAGTACCTCAGTGCCTTTGTTGTGAGAGAACCAATACGGAACATAGTACTCAAGGTGCAGCCTTACCAGTGTCAAATCTACCAGTGTCAAATACAGGAAGATGATCACCTCCCTGGTCCTGCTGGTCACATTATTCCTGATACAGGGCAGGATACAGTTGGCTTTCTTGGACAGCTGAGCACACTGCTAGCTCACATTCAGATGGCTGTCCATCAACACTCCCAGATAACATTTCAGCACCTCTTTCCCAAGCTTGTAGAATTCTATGGGGCTGTTGTTACCCTTGGTCTTGGTAAACTTCAAATCACTGACCTCATCCTTGGCCCGGCCAGTCCTCTTCCTCACTAGCTCATCTTTCCACACATGAGGATGACCTTCATCTGTGCCTCTTCTTGAAGAATTCCTGCCCTTCCTGTATGGCTCCCAGGGGACTCTGTCAATCAGGCTCCTAAACAGGTCAGGATCCAGAAATCCAAGGTGGTAGCTCTGCTGACCCCACTTCTTACTTCCCCAAGACTCAAAACCTCAAGCATTTCATGACTGCTGTGCCCAGCACGGCCTCCAACCTTCACATCACCCACCAGTCCTTCTCTGTTCCTAAACAGCAGGTCTAGCAGACGGCCTTCCCTTGTTTAGCTCACAAATGGTGTCAGGATGCTATCTTCCACACACTCCAGGAACCTCCTGGACTGCTTCCTCTCTCTCTGTTGTTTCCAGCAAACATGTGGTATGTCAAAGTATCCCACAAGAACATCATCAGGAGACTTTGTCCAACTGCTTGTAGAATATTTATAGAGAATATAGTCTGTTCCTTTTTGAATGAAAGCTAAATTTATTGGAGTTGCCTTAATAATAATCTCTATGTTTTTAAAGCAGATGAAGCACAGACTCAAAACAGCTCCCATCAGGTTCTCACAGTCACTTTTGATGCTTCTTAATTAAAAGCCCAGAGAGGAGGCTTTTCTTCACGTTAAGAGAAATCAACTCACTGCCATCACTCTTTTTGTCTCGTGATGCTAAATGTTCAGTTAAGCTTTGCAGTATTTTCCAGCAATCCCCCCCCTCCCTTAAAATCCCAAACCAAGGCCCATCCCTTGCAAAAAAACCCAACCAACCAAACAAACAAAACCCAAAACACACAAACAAGAAAACCCATCAAAAACCCCCAAGCAACCTTCAGACCTAATAGTAATATTAACAACCTTCATCATCATTAAAAAAGCGAAGCAACCCAACAAACCAGTGCCAGGCTAGCAGCAGACAAAACCTCACCTCTTGTGGTGATCCTGCCCAACATATGCAAGTAATTCTCAGAGAGGTTTTTTGGAAAACCAGTGACAAGATAGGTACTGTAGGCTAGCCCCGGGCAGTCAGCAGTGGCAGAACGCTTCACACAGCCTCATGTGTAAAGTTTCTGAACTGACACAAAGCTTAATGGAAGTGAACCCTGACAACTGTGGCCAACCGACTGTAAGTGACATCCTGGGTGCCTTGCCACTATGCATCCGTCCTTCTTTCCCTGCTCCCCCCCCCCCCCCCCCCCCCCCCTTCCCTTTCTGCCTCTCCCCCTTGAAGGTATAATGTCTCCTGTGGGAAGCCTTGATGCTAAAATGCCATCGTACTCTTTGTCAGGTGATTTGCCAACTACCAACTCCTGTGTAAGCAATGCAGAGTCTTTAGGATGGGAGAGCTCTGTGGACTTTCTTTTGGAAGGAAGCAGATGAGCAGAGTGATGTTCTGGCAAAAGGTACTCTGTGTCTGGAAGCACTGCCTGTTAGTTCTGAAATTGCTGAAGTTAGAGAAGGCTTTTTAGGGGGAAAGGAAAAAAAAGAAGACACCTATCTAAAGTGCTGAGAGTGTATAATAATCCCCCCCTCAAAACAGATGGGTTTGAATTTTATGCTTAAATCTTCATTTTCATATGTGGGAGCTACCAAGAGCTCTCTCAGTGAATCTATAAACAGCTTTGTGCATCATATTTTTGAGCAGGCTTATGATTGCCTTTGAAGGCAGTGAAGGCAACCTATTTGTATACAACAAAGTATGGATCTCTCTACAGCACTGATGCCTTGTATCATATCGATCACTTCTCCTCAGAGGGTCTTAATGAACTTTGCAAACACTGGGAATAGCAGCAGGTATGTAACAGAAATCTCCTGCTAGGCATGAGAGCAAAGTCCTGGCCTCTAAAATTGGACAGTCTACCTGGATAAGATAGGCAAAGCTAACAGAAAAGAAAAAAAGAAGGCTCTTAGCAGGGGGGTGGGGGAATTATAGAATCATAAAATAGAATCAACCAGGTTGGAAAAGACCTCAGAGATCAAGTCCAACCTATTACCTGTCCAACCTATTACTTAATACCTAACACCTCAGGACAACTAAACCATGGCTTCAAGTACCACGTCCAGTCCTTTTTTTGAACACCTCCAGTGATGGTGACTCCACCACCTCCCTGGGCAGCACATTCCAATGGCCAGCTACTCTTTCTGTGAAGAACTTTCCCCTCACCTCCAGCCTAAACTTCCCCTGTGTCCTCTTGTTCTGGTGCTGGTTGCCTGGGAGAAGAGACTTCATTACCTTGTATTATAACACTGTCTTTGGTTTAAACACATGCTGTCTATCAGACAATCATTTAAAAGTAGAAGCTCCTATACCCATGAAGTGCATCATTTTTAGATACCTCAGCCACTGCTGGGCTTCATTTTGATATGCAGAGGAAAGTTCTTGTTTCCTTCTTTCCCAAAAAAAGGGATACTGAGTGGCAGACTTGAAAACTCTGCAAGCAACTCTGTGAGAAACATTATTTATTCTCTAAAAGCTTTGGAGATGCAGACTAGAATGTTTCACTCAAGGTCACAAAAAGAATTGGTAGCAGAGACAGAAATGCAGCTTGAGTCTGCTGAGCCCCATCCAAGTGCCCAAACAAGACCACCTTTGCCATTCGATGTTTAATCCGTTGTCAGGGACTTCAAATGTTTTGAGGTGACAGCAACTGACCCCCAAACCAAAGTTTTCCATGAAAATATTTTCTAGTCTAAACAGTTATGTTAAATGAACCATTAAAAATTAAGCATTGAAATGAACTGACCTGAACAACAAGCTAAAACATGCCTGAGGCATCAAACAGGTTTGGGTGGTGTTTTTTTTCCCCCCTTTTATTTATGATGGGTGATGTGACAAAAGAATTCACTAAATTCTGAATACTAAATAAATTAGTCATAGCTCAAATGCCACTTCAATAAGTTTTGGCTTTTTTTTTTTCCAGGGAACAACTGTCACAGAAGCTTTTCCTCATTTTTGCCCCCTTGGCTTACCTGCTCTCTAAAAATGTCTCAGAAATGGAGGAAACTGGAAGACAATGAAATTTAAAGAGTACAAATGCCAAATCCACCACCTCAGTTGGTCCTCTAGGATACAACTGGGGTAAAAGCTAGGCTCAGTAAAATAACTCTCCATTAAAATGTTTTTATTCCTTATCAGTAGAGACTGCATGTGAGAAGAGGAGAGGCTGAGGGAGCTGGGATTGTTTAGCCTGGAGAAGAGGAGGCTCAGGGGAGACCTTCTTGCTCTCTACAACTACCTGAAGGGTGGTTGTAGCCAGGAGGGAGTTGGTCTCTCCTCTCAAGCAACCAGCACCAGAACAAGAGGACACAGTCTCAAGCTGCACCAGGGGAGGTTTAGGCTGGATGTTAGGAAAAAATTCTTCCCAGAAAAAGTGATTGGCCATTGGAATGTGCTGCCCAGGGAGGTGGTGGAGTCACCATCACTGGAAGTGTTTAGGAAGAGACTGGATGAGGCACTTGGTGCCATGGTTTAGTTGATGAGATGGTGTTGGGTGATAGGTTGGACTCGATGATCTCAAAGGTGTTTTCTAACCTGGTTAATTCCATTCTATTCTATTCTATTCTATTCTATTCTATTCTATTCTATTCTATTCTATTCTATTCTATTCTATATTGTTTTTATCTAACTACTGAAGTGGAGAAAGCTTTAAAATGTTGCATCCTCCCCTTTAATCACTTTAAAACTTACAACAAAAGAAAGTGACCCATCACAAGAACTTGTCTGTTCTAGACAGATGAGTCACAGCTCTGGGATGGATTCCAACTTCTTTCTGTTCTGATCATCACTTGGGGTTTTGAAGGGCTCGTTTGAATGGCCCACAGTATACAAGTGGCCTGTTTGCTCTACATATGTACAGTGAGAAGAGGATGAAAGGAGAAAGTTGCTCCCTAGGGATCTCTTATGGTGGGGTCAAAAGCTCTAGTGGAGAGGAGAATTCTCCCCATCTTTCTATCATAATTTTCAGGTTTTGATAAAAGATTACAGTGAAGCTTCTTGGTTTGTTTCTCATCATTGTAGAAGATCATACCTGCTCTTTCTTCACTCCTTTTCTTCCACAACCTTGCCAAAAGAGAACTTATTTCCAGTACCTTCCTTAGCTATAATGACCAATTTTATGAGGTAATTTGCTTTGTGAATTCCCCATTCCTCTAGATGTTAATGTAAAAGGGAACTGCACAAGTGCCTGTGCAACTGGCTTCAGGTGGACCTTCTTGAGCAATAGAGTTGCATAAGGTGGTCTCCAGAGGTCTCTTTCAACCTCAGCCATCCTCAGATTCCAGGATAATGTGATTCCCAATACTTCAGACAGCAGTATTCATATGAAATCTTACCTTTTCCTCCTATCTCCTGGACTGTGCTGCAGAAAGGATTTTCTGGAGAAGGAAAGATGTGCTCTGGCATGTGACAGGTTATAAATGATCCCATCTTGTTTAGACTTACCCTACTGTGAGCTGAATATACCTTACTAAGGGAACTGTGCAGCCAACTCCTTCCTCATGCTGCACAAAGGCAAAGGCAGCAGCGCTCACAGTGGGGAATGTTTAGTGGGTTACAATTTGTGACAGCTTCCCTCACTCCAGGGAGGCAAAATAGCCTTAAAGAGAACAAGCAATGTTTGAGGTCTCCTTCCAAAAGCTGCAAATGCTCACTACCCTCACTCCAGCCACCTCCCACCAAACAAGCTGAGTCTCTTGGAAGAGAAATTTGAAATCTTGGCAACCTTCCGTGGAGGAAAATCATCTTTAAGGAGACTCAAAACTGCCCTTGGGCAAATCCTCTTTTCATAGTCAAAATAATAATAATTAATGAAATTCCACAGTATTCAGAAAAAAGCCAAAGCTTTTAGAAAATCTCCAGGCTGCCATTTCCAATTATAAATTGCCACATCCAGTAACATCACCCTGATAAAGTGGAAGGCTGATATGTACAGGCAAGTGAGGATGAATCTAAAGTTGAGACAGTATCAGCACCTCTCCCTTAAGATATAAAATAAACTGCATCATTTTATTAAATTAGCATATTAAAATGAGGTCTAACATCCCTACCACTTCATCCAAATGATGTCTGGGAGCTCAGTATCTGACACTTTGATTTACAGAGTCACAGAATGTTAGGGGCTGGAAAGGACCTTGAAAGATTATCCAGTCCAACCCCTCTGCCAGAGCTGGATCACCTAGAGCAGACCACACAGGAATTCATCCAGGTGGGTTTTGAATATCTCCAGAGAGGGAGACTCCACACCCACCCTGTGCAGCCTCTTCCAGTGTTGTATCACTCACCACCATTTCAGGGCATGCCCTGTTCTGTCCTTGTACCTTAAAAGGTGAACGTTCCCCACCGGGATGGCAAAAGTTGTCCCACATGAAACTAATGGCATTTGATTTTTCTACCTAAATAAATTGCCCCAGAAAGATCACTGTTTGTAATCATCTTGGGTTTAATCAATTTAGAGAGAGAGGTGTTTCCTGAGGATAAATGCTCTTGCCAGTGTGAGAGTGGGCTGAATTGCCAGATGCAAGACAGAGTCTCTTAGGATCAACTCCACAGGGAGTTTACCCAAAAGTCAATGAGAAGAAACATGTTGCTTTCAGATACTTAAACTGAGCTGAGACAAATCACAGAACCACAGAATCACAGAATGTTAAGGGTTAGAAGGGACCTCAAAAGATCATCCAGTCCAACACCCCTGCCAGAGCAGGATCACCTACACCAGATCACACAGGAGGGTAAATACATTTCAGCAGTCAATAAAAACACAGATGGATACAACAGACAAAATTCTCACTGGCCCAAGAGTTCAATTCAAATCATTGCACATAGTATCATAGTATCAGTCAGGGTTGGAAGGGACCACAAGGATCACCTAGTTCCAACCCCCCTGCCATGGGCAGGGACACCCCACACTAGATCAGGCTGGCCAGAGCCTCATCCAGCCTGGGCTTAAACACCTCCAGGGATGGGGCCTCAACCACCTCCCTGGACAACCCATTCCAGGGCTTCACCACTCTCACTGTGAAGAACTTCCTCCTCACGTCCAGCCTGAATCTCCCCACCTCCAGCTTCATTCCATTCCCCCTAGTCCTATCACTACCTGATATCCTGAGAAGTCACTCCCCAGCCTTCTTGCAGATCAACTATATCCTCTAAACCATTTGTTCTCCACAAATTCCAGTAGTTCAAGCAGATCACTCCTGGTTTTCATCAGCTGTCATTTCCAGAGAGGTTTTCATTATTCATTGTGAGGTCTTTTCATTAAAAGATCTGTTAGAACTTATGGACATTGGAAGGTGTTAAACAGCAATAGTATGCATTGTGGTGCTTGTTTCTATAGCACACAACATTATCTTCCACACTAACATAAACTGACACTGTCCATCACAGCAAACTCCTGGCCAAGCTGGCAGCTCGTGGCTTGGACAGCAGCACTCTGTGCTGGGTTAGGAACTGGCTGGAGGGCTGTGCCCAGAGAGTGATGGTGAATGGTGCCACATCCAGCTGGCAGCCAGGCACTAGTGGTATCCCCCAGGGATCAGTGCTGGGCCCCATCCTGTTCAACGTCTTTATTGATGATCTGTATAAGGAGATTGGTTGTAGCCAGGTGGTGGTTGCTCTCTTCTCCCAGGCAACCAGCACCAGAACAAGAGGACACAGTCCCAAGCTGTGCCAGGGGAGGTTTAGGCTGCATGTTAGGAAGAAGTTCTTCATAGAAAGAGTGTTTAGCCATTGGAATGTGCTGCCCAGGGAGGTGGTGGAGTCACCATCACTGCAGGTGTTTAGGAAGGGAATGGATGGGGTGTTTGGTGCCATGGTTTAGTTGATTAAATGGTTTTGGATGATAGATTGGACTCAATGATCTCAAAGGTCTATTCTATTCTATTCTATTCTATTCTATTCTATTCAGTTCTGTTCTAATAAAGACCTTTGTTACAAACAAATCCTGGTTTTGAACATTTCTTTTTCTTTCTAAAAAGGAAAAGAAGTTGAGCTTTTTCTTCTTTTAGAAAGGAGCTGAATTCCTGCAGAGCAAAATAAAATGTTTATTAGCAATTCTGCCCTTTTGTCTCTTTTCCACCCAGTGCAAAATCAAAAGAAGTAACACTCCATCATAGCCCTGTACACCAGTTACTATTTTTGCCTAATAGAAAGGAAAACAGAGCTGATCCATTTCTCAAATCATTTTAAAAGCAGTGGATGGTCTCTATCAATTGTGAAGTGGAATCGAAACATGTCCTTGTGCCCCAAAAGTTACAATGTATCACCCTTAGCCTTGTAGAAACCTTCCTGTAGAGGGATGGTTTATAAATCATTCAGGAACAGATGATGTTACAGCTAAAGCAGTGGGAGTTTTGAAATTCCTACATCAGATTAGGCTTGCATTTATTTCAAAAAACCTCTGATCCACTTTGGATTTTTGGCAGGCACGACATGAGCCCAACATGAACTACTATAAATCAAAGCCCTTTTTGAAAGTTAAACTTGGAGTACGTCCAATCTCAATTAAAAAAAAACCACACATTTGATGTCTCTTGGACTTCTAATTCTTCAATTGGGTTTTTTTCTCTTCTCAGTCACCCTGCCCAGACTTGTCCATAACAAAGATCCTTCTAGGAACTAATGAAATTGTGATTAAAAAATTAAAAGAATCATAGAATCAATAAGGTTGGAAGAGACCTCAAAGATCATCAAGTCCAACCTGTCACCACAGATCTTGTGACTGCTAAACCATGGCACCAAGTGCCATATCCAGTCTCCTCTTGAACTCCTCCAGGGATGGTGACTCCACCACCTCCCTGGGCAGCACATTCCAAGGGCCAACAACTCTCTCTGTGAAGAACTTTCTCCTCACCTCCAGCCTAAACTTCCCCTGGCACAGCTTGAGACTGTGTCCTCTTGTTCTGTCACAGGTTGCCTGGGAGAAGAGACCAACCCCCACCTGGCTACAACCCCCTTTCAGGTAGTTGTAGAGAGCAATAAGGTCTCCCCTGAGCCTCCTCTTCTCCAGGCTGAACAACCCCAGCTCCCTAAGCTTGTCCTTATAGTGCTTGTGCTTGAGGCCTCTCCCCAGCCTCGTTGCCCTTCTCTGGACACATTCAAGTGTCTCAATGTCCTTCTTAAATTGAGGGGCCCAGAACTGGACACAGGACTCAAGGCATGGCCTAACCATTGCTGAGCACAGGGCAGAATGATCTCCCTGCTCCTGCTGGCCACACTCTTCCTGATGCAGGCCAGGATGCCCTTGGCCTTCTTGGCTACCTGGGCACACTGCAGGCTCATGTTCAGCCTACTATCAACCAGTCCCCCCAGATCCCTTTCTGTCTGGCTGCTCTCCAGGCACTCTGACCCCAGCCTGTAGCACTGCATGGGGTTGTTATGGCCAATGTGTAGAACCTGGCACTTAGATGTGTTAAATCTCATGCCATTTATCAGTAAGTGGATAAATTGTTAGTTGCTTACAAACCTACTGTGCTGATTTGCACACTGGAACTCATCCAGGCAGGTCTTGAATATCTTCACAGAAGGAGACTCCACAACCCCGCTGGGCAGCTTGTTCCAGTGTTCCATCACCCTCACAGTGAAATAATTCTTCCTCATGATTCTATGGAACTTCCTATGCCTCAACCTCCACCACTGCCCCTTGTGCTGTCTTTGGGCATCGCTGAGCACAGCCTGACTCCATCCTCTTGGCACTCACCCTTTACATCTTTATAAACATGAATGAGATCACCTCTCCTCTTCTCCAAGCTGAAGAGCCCTCAGCTTCCTCAGTGTTTCCTCATAATGAGGATGTTCCTCTCCCTTAACCATGTCTGTGACTGCACTGGATTCTTTCAAGCAGTTCCCTGAGGTCCTTCTTGAACTGAGGGGTCCAGAACTGGATGCTTTTATAAGTAGACAGAGAGTTACTAGTTGTTGTTTCTGGGTAACTGATTGCTTTATCCTAGAGCTGGCTTTGGCCACTTTTATTTATTTTCATATATATATATATATATATATATATATTTGATATGTTTATTCCAGTGTCTTGATTCTCCTTATCATTAAAGGTTTTGCTGCCTTTCTGTTTTCTTTCTAGTCAGAAGGGAGCTATGGAGTGTGATGTTAACCATCATTCAACAGAACTAAAGTGTATTTATTGATGTATTTGATCCATACCTAGCTCAGCATTTTGTTACTTGACTTGCCACATTCAGTGACATTCAGTAAACATCTCAGTGAAGTGAATGTCACATAATTTCAGAGTATGTTCTTGGCTCTGAGAGGCCCAGAATGCCTAAGCTTTGTTACAGCTCTGTCAAATTTCAAAGCAGGATACCTCTCTGTAAAAGACCTCACACAAATTCCTATCGGGGAAGAAACTTACTGAAACTTTCCCAGTAGTTTTTTTTTTTTCCTGACTATTTTCTCAGTTGGGCTGTGGCTGTTTATGCTGGTGTCTCAGTCCAGAGAGGGAAAGAGACTCAGTGCTTTTGAATATTCCTGTGTCATGAAATTAGAGGCACAAACAAGGCCAAAATATCAACAGCGAGGCTATTTATTAAGAGAATAAAGTGGATGGATCAGAAGGGGAGAGAGAGAAAATAGAGAGTGAGAGAGAGAATAGTGAGAGAGAAGAGGAAAGGAATTATCTTACCACACCCCTCTCCCCCCAAGACAGTTTGGGTCTCTGGAGGAAGGCTGCTGCAGCTTTGGAAGGGAGATGTTGGGTCTGTGAAGAAAGGCTATTGCAGTTTTGGCATAGAGGAGATGTTGTCCTTGTTGGCTGTGCTGTCCTCTGAGCAGCCTCTTCAGCTCCATGAGTTATAGCAGGCAGAACTTAGAACATAGAGAGAGGGTTCCTCTTGGTCTGCTTCTCCCACGCTACATGGTGATGTCTCTGTCATTTTTCTCTCCTGGTATTTTCTCTGTTTTTCTTCAGAGCAGCATTGCCCTGGGCTTTTCCTTCTCCCATGTTTTCCTTCTCAGTGGCATTGTCCAGGTCTTTTCCTTCTTCTCAGCCAGTAGTTGCTCACATCTTTTATACAGTTTTTAGGTATGAGTCCAGGTGGTGAATATGCATATTCCAGAGAGCATGGATAGCAGTGGCCTCTGCCCATTATTTCCCGGGCAGCTGCAGTCTGGCGATCAATCCTTATGCACCTTCCAGAGAGTCCTTAACCAGCGGCAACTGCCCAATACTCATCAGCTATTGTCTGGGCAAGCAGCAAAGGTGATATTATCTTTGTTGAGTCAACAGACAAGATTTAGTCTCTCGCAGCTGGGTGCCTCCTAAAAAAGAAGCCACAGAGTTGGGGCCTCCAGTGTCTAGAGTGCCCAGCCCAGTGGATGGACACAGGTAATAGTGTATTTCTACCCATAAATCCTGCACCCTTATAAATCTGGCTGCAAAGTTATTGTCTTTCTATTTCTTCCTTCCCTGCTCCCGTGGGAGAGAGACACATTCTTATCTGGTAATGATGGGAGAGTGTGGTGGGTTGGAAGTTCCACCCTCCAAAATTAAATTTGCCAGACCAGCTCAGCTGGAAGCAAATAAAAGCTGTATTTACAAGCAAAACTGCAATCTACAATGGAATGCAATGAATGTGTACAAAAGATACAGTACATACAACATTTACAGATATTTACAGTTAATAAACAACACAAGGACCCCCCTGGCCAAAGACCAGGGTTGCTGCAAGTAACAGGTGGTGCAACAAGAAAAAACAGCATCAGGCTTTGCCAGGGGAGATTTAGGTTGGATATTAGGAACAATTTCTTCCCCAAACAGGTTGTCAAACACTAGAACAGCTGAACCAATTGAGACAACATCCCTGGAGGTATTTGAAAGACGTATTGATGTGGTTCTGAGGGACATTCAAAGGGATTCACATTGAAGCTTGAACAAATTGGCCTTTATGACCACACTCTGTGTTTGCTCTTCTGTGAGACCCTACATGTTAGGAGAGTTAAGATTTTTATGGCAGTCATTAGGAGCCCATTAGACCTCATTAGGAGATCAGCTATTTTTATGGCCTCTATTTCTGAGTTTGGTGCAATCTTCATTGCATTAATCTCCACTGTTTTAACAACGTAGATGGGAAGACAGTGATACATTTTTATGAAGACAAGATGTGAGAGATTAGTTTATATTGCCCACAGCCTAGAGTGAAAGATGACCCAGTTGACTCCCCTACCTCTCCTTTAAATTTGAAGTAAAGGCTACTTGAAATACTGTATTATGTCACTATATACATTGTGTCACTATATATATTGGGGGTGTTTGGGAAGAGACTTGATGGAGTGCCATGGTTTAGTTCATTAGATGGTGTTGGATGATGAGTTGGACGTGATGATTATGAAGGTCTCCTCCAACCTGGTTTATTCTGTTCTATTCTATTCTATCCACTAGCTTTCCTTTGTGTTATCACCCAATGTGTTCTTCTGAGTCTCCTTCTGTTGTGCTTGCCTTTCACTAGCTATTTGCAGCATTTCAGCTACATATTTGAATATTGAAAAAGCTGTGAGTAAAACATTAGAACAAGAGAACACTAGATAAAATTTCCCATTTGTGGATGCAAGCCTTCTTAAATTGCCATTATGTATTTTGATTATTTTTTTAGCCTGTGGGTATTACCACTATAATTTGCAGAGTATAAGTTTTAATAAGTCAATTATAAATGTAATGCATGCTGCAAATATCACCACAGTAGCAGCTTACTAAACAAGGCCCTTTTTAATCTTACCCTGAAAACAGAGTTAATGTACCGTTGTTCTAATTCATAATCAAAATGCAAAACAAAATTCAGCTCAACAGTTACAGTAGAGTTGAGGTGCTTCATATCATTAACTTGAAATTCCTGAAGGCAAGCCTCTTCTCTTCTAACTGTAAAAGGTACTAACAACTACATGTACAGAATACAGAATTAACCAGGTTGGAAAAGACCTTCGAGATCATCCAACACCATCTAAGCAACTAAACCATGGCACCAAGTGCCTCATCCAGGCTCTTTTTAAACACTTCCAGTAATGATGACTCTTACCACCTCCCTGGGCAGCACATTCCAATGGCCAATTCCTCTTTCTGGGAAGAACGT